>NW_020885048.1:0-166965 GCF_003945725.1 Corapipo altera
ACCCCTACCCCACAATAAACTTCCTCTTTCGTCCGTCCCTCCCTGGTTGTCTGTGTGAGCTCCTTCGGGGTCGACGGCCACGTGGCGGGGGCAGGGGGGAAGAGCATTCACCTTCCAGGTAATGGGCTGGCACCCAGAGCCTGAAGGTTCCCCCTCCAACTAATCTGCCGTAAATGGTGCCCTCGTGGTGAGGCAACGACTGTCTGAACTCTTCTGTGAAGATACAAGCAGTTCTAAGGTGCAGAAGGGGGCAATTTCTGCGTTCCACGGCAGACCGGTGTCTAAGCGGTTCAAGGTATTAGCAGACTTGGCAACGTCACCACGACTCAACCCTTCGGGATAGCAGTCTGTTTTGAATACCTCAACCTCCCTGACGACGAGCAGGTAGGAGCAGGGACCGGCAAATTCCCTTAAAAAAAAAAAAAACAAACAAAAAAACCAACCAAACAAAAAAAAAAAAAAATTGCAAAATGGGTACATCCCTCCCTAAGACTGAAAAAGAGAACTATAAGCATTTGAAAAACTTATTGAGTTGTAATGGCAAATCACCTAACAAAACAGCTTTAAAATGCCTTTCCAAAGTTATGGTTAAAAATGACTTTAAACTCCCTGTCTGTCTGACGACTAAAGATTGGGACTTATTAGGCAGATAGATATGGATGGCTGCAAATTCCAATGATAAAGCAGCAGTACATGCCAACATAGCTTGGACCCACATTTTGGCAATACTTGAAATGCAACAGAAAAGTTCCAAGCCCCTACGAGAGAACAGCACAGCTTCCCTCCTGGGTCTAGGAGAAGGGGGGCGACCGAAGTCGCTGCGGGAAACGGGGGAGGAGGGAGATGGAGATCCCGTCCGGCAGCCGCGGGCAGGGGTCCCCCTTCGGCCCCCCCCACCGTGGTTGGTGCATGGCGGTGCCACACCCCTGGTTCCTGATGCGACTGGTGGTTTTGGCACTGGTCCGCCCCAGCTCCCTGTACGGGTCGGACCCGGGGCAGCAACACCCCTCCCGGGCAGCACTGAGGTGGCCCCTGCCCCGTCCCAGGCTGCCAGTGGAGCGAGGGGCGGAGGAGCCACCCGCGGTCAGCTACGGCGGGACCTCTCTCCGCCTCCCACCCCCTCTCCCTCGGAGGGTGGGCGATCCTATCCCGCCGTTCCCGAGCCCAGACTCTCCTCACCCGACTAACAGCACCGCTCCAGGCACACCCCCAGTGACACAAAACTTTATTCCACCACCCCTCACACGGAATAGCTGCCACAGGCACTCTTCGGGGCAGAATTGTGCCGAGGAAAATCCAGCAGGCGTTTGTGTGGCCCCAGTCCCCCTCCCTCCCGCCCGGCAGCTCTCGGCAGGAGATCACCAACTGCGGCTTCCCCAGACAGTTTCACAGCCGCAGCCCCCAGCCGCCATCACTGCATGGTCAAAGAAAGGAGGCGGGGAACTTCCAGCTTCCAACGACACCGGACCAACAGCGAGAACTTCTGCGTTCCCTACGGATGCCGAGCGGGACAGGATGACGTCATCGGGACCCCCTCCCTGTCTATGCCCGGTGCCGGGGACAGGTCAACTTCTGCTTTGCAGTTCCAGCTCTCCCCCGCTCCTTTCTACATGGTGCCACAACATGCAAGGAAAACAACAGCTTCAGAACACCTTCACGACCGAACATCAAAGACTCACCCACCTAACGGACAGTATTCCCCCCATCTCTCACAGGGTGGAATCAGCTGTGACTGACTCAGCAGAACCAGATTCATCAAACAGTTTTCCAAACACAAACCATTCGCAATTCTTAACAACACTTAACAAATTTTCTTCCAATAATCCATTTTCAAAATATGTCAAATAATTTTAACAATTCTGTTTCTCCTTTTAACCCTTTTCTTTCTTCCACAGGAACCAACCATACCAATAATTATAATGATATAAATAACATTGCTACACCTGTTAATGGTTTAAATTTATTACAGGCATATCCAGTGTTTTATACTCCAGGTGCACCCCCTGTATGGGACCCCTTAGCCATACCCCTTCTCAAGGATGCAAAAAAGGCAGTAACAACTTATGGTTTAAATTCAGCATATGCAATGGGAATTCTGTCATCTTTATTCTCAGCCTTTGTACTAACTCCAAATGATTTAAAAGATATAATGAGATCCTTGCTAAATAAAGTACAAATAACATTGTTCTTAGATGAATGGAAAGCTTTAATTAGAAAATATACTCATGAAACTAGTACCACTACACGTAGACCTATAGAAACTACAATACAAATGCTTTTTGGCAAGGGTCCATATGCTGCAAATACAGATCAGACCAAAATTCCAAAACAAGACTTAATTACTACCAGAAATATGGCATTACAGGCACTACAATCAGTAGCTGATGCCTCTCAAACCACTCCACCTTTAAATAATGTAATTCAAAAGCCTGATGAATCTTTTATTGATTTTGCAGAGCGATTGAAAGAATCTATAGAAAAACAAATAAATGTGAAAGAAGCACAAGATGCCCTATTCTTGAAGCTAGCTATCTCCAATTCAAATGCACAGTGTCAGCAGATACTCAGAAACCTTCGTGACCCTACCCCCATGGATATGGTAAAGGCTTGTAAAGATATTAGCCCTAATGACAAATTAACAAATAGTCTGGTCCAAACTCAAGTGTCAATGTCTAACCAATTAGCTGAAGCTAATACACAATTAGGCAACCAAATTGCAGAAGCAACTCAGTAGATGGCAGAAAAAATGAGCCAAGCCTTAGCAGCAACCTTAGATCACTCCAAGGTGATATGCCATAATTGCAAACGTCCAGGTCATATAAAAGCTAACTGCCCAAAATTTAAAAACCCCAATTCTCAAAAAACCATTCGTCCAGGTCTTTGCCCCAGATGTAAAAAAGGGCTACATTGGGCTATAGAATGTCGATCCCTATTTGACAGAGATGGAAACCCACTCTCACCCAGGCCTATTCACAGAACACAGAATTCGGGAAACGGCTTAACGAGCGCTTAGAGCAGTGCATGGACATAAAAAACTCTTTTCAGCAATCTAATCTACCCCTCTCAAACAGTTCCCAACAAAAACCCCAAACAGGTGCCTTTAAACTGGAGTTAGCAACTTCAAAACCTCAAACCTTAGAAAAAACAGAGTATCACACTGTGCTATTGGCTTCTGCTTCTTCTCAGGTTTCAAATTTTAAAGGTTAATGTGTTATCACAGGAACAGATTCTGCAACTGCATTAGGCATTACTGTGTTACCTATGGTTATGAGTCTCCAAGATCCTAAAGTTGTGTCTGTTGTAATTAAACCTAACTTTGTACCCACAGTGATTAATCCAGAGGATCAAATAGCACAGGTCATACCCATGGAGGAAGAAACCCAAGATGAACAGGGAATTCGCATTAATTGGGCTCAAAAGGTTACTCTTGACAGACCTATAACAGAATGTACTCTTCTCTCTCCTAATTCAGGCCAACAGAAATCCGTGTCTGGTTTATTGGACACAGGAGCTGACATTTCCATAATCTCTGCCAAAGATTGGCCCAGCACCTGGAGTACAACAAGACCAGCTGTCGACATCCAGGGAGTAGGAGGGTCCAAAATTCCTCTCCAGAGCATTTTACCACTTCTGGTCCAAGGCCCACAGGGTAAGGTAGTTTCATCTAAGCCTTTTATATTGGACATTCCACTAACCTTGTGGGGTAGAGATATAATAACACAGTGGGGAATTATCTTATCCATTCCAAATTTGTGATGAGGGCCACTGGAGAGCCGCAAGCACCACCTCTCACATGGACCTCAAACACACCAGTGTGGATAAACCAGTGGCCCCTCAGAGGAGAGAAATTGTGGCAAATTCATAATTTGGTAAAAGAACAATTAGACAAAAAGAGGTTAGTCCCCACAAACACTCCATGGAACTTTCCTGTTTTCACAATCAAAAAATCATCTGGAAAATGGAGGTTATTGCATGATTTAAGAGAAGCCAATAATATCATAGAGCCGATGGGAGCCCTCCAAACTGGGCTACCCTCCCTTGCCATGCTCCCAGCAGAATGGCCACTTGTTATTTTAGACATTAAAGACTGTTTTTTTAATATCTACCTCCATCCTAATGATACATACAAATTTGCATTTTCTGTTCCAGCTATTAATGCAGCTGAACCCTCCAAACGTCTAAGTTGGTTCACATTGCCACAGGGGATGAAAAACAGTCCCACAATATGTCAATCTGTAGTGTCCAATATAATTGAGCCAGTTCGATCTCAGTTTCCTGAAGCTATCATTTTTCATTACATGGATGATTTATTAATTAGTGCCCCTAATACTGACAAATTGACATTGGTACATAAATCTGTAAAAAAAACCCTGAGTAATCATGGGTTAGAAATAGCCCCAGAAAAAGAACAAAAAATTTCCCCGTGGAAGTACCTTGGTCTGATAATAGAAGAGAGAACATTTAGACCTCAAGCAGTAACCTTGCCCACCAAAATAAAAACACTAAACGATCTGCAGTCTCTTTTGGGAAATCTCAATTGGATACTATCCTTTTTTGGTTTCTCAACAGATTTCTTAGCTCCTTTGTTTCAGTTCCTTAAAAGAGAAGCAGAACTAACTTCTTCTCGTCAGTTGACACCAGAAGCAGAGAATATTATTGAAGTGATCAATCAAAAAATTTCAGAACAACAGGTAAACAGGAGAGTAGAAGGATTACCTACTGCATTGCTAATCTTTCGTGGACCAAAACAACCTTTTGCTGTAATAGGACAATTGGACTCAAAAACCAAAAAATTTCTTTTGTGGGAATGGGTATTTCTCAGTCACCAGTTTTCAAAGACAATTGTTACTTTACCTGAAATGCTTGCAAAAGTCTGTCACAAAGGCAAGCTCCGAATGTTAGAACTGTCAGGGAAAGACCCAGATTTTCTTTATGTTCCACTGTCCAAATCTCAATTGTGTTATTATGATTTACATCTGTTTGATTTTCAACTGGTTATGTCAGATTTTACAGGCAAACTGATAACCCATTTACCAGCAATTCCTTTTCTACAGTTTCTTTCCATCTCTCAACCCAGACTGAGAAATAACTTTTCTACTAGCCCTTTGAAGAAAGCTGTGACACTGTTCACAGACGGCTTGGGGAAGTCTAGTAATGCAGTAGTAGCTTGGTTTGAAAAAGAAGAATGGAAAACAGATGTTCATCAAGTTGAAGGTTCGTCTCAGATTGCTGAACTCTCAGCCGTGGTAAGAGCATTCCAACTTTTTCCACAGCCTCTGAATTTAGTATCAGATTCTGCCTATGTTGTAGGAGTTGTGAGTCACATAGAAAATAGTTACTTAAAGGATTTGAACAATCAAAAGTTGTTTACCCTGTTTAAAACATTGTTACTATTAATCCAACAGAGGAAACATCCTTTCTATATCACTCACATCAGATCACATACATGCCTCCCAGGCCCACTTACAGAAGGGAACGCTGTGGCAGATAAAGCAGCAAATTCAGCTTTCCCAGTTAACTCAGTACCTACACCTAACAATTTTGAAAAAGCAAAAATTTCTCATAACTTTTTCCACCAAAATTTTATATCACTGAAAAAAATGTTTCAGTTATCTACCTCTCAAACCAAAGCCATTGTGTCTGCATGTCCAGACTGTCAATTGGTAACTCCAGTGAGATCTGTAGGAGTTAATCCAAGAGGTCTTAGATCTCTGGCAATCAGACGTTACACATGTACCACGATTCGGCAGATTGAAATATGTACATGTATCAGTGGACACTTGCTCAGGACTCATTGTTGCCACTGCACATACAGGAGAAAAAGCTAAAGATGTTAAAAGACACTTTTCCTCAGCATTTGCCATAATGGGCATTCCAAAACAAATAAAGACAGATAATGCCCCAGCATACATTTCTGCTTCCCTTAAAGAATTTTTCAATATGTGGGGAATAGTTCACACCACTGGCATTCCTCACTCTCCACAGGGCCAAGCGATAGTAGAGAGAACTCACAAATCTTTAAAAGATATGCTGAAAAAACAAGAAAAAACAACTGTAGGTCTCTCTCCATCAGAATGTTTAAACAAGGCATTGTATGTCCTCAATTTTTTAAATAGGTTGCATGAGAATGTTTTACCTGTTGGACATCATTTTGGAGCTGGAAAATTAAAAACGGGGGAAGCTAAGGTAAAATACAAGGATATCCTGACAGGAGAATGGCTCGGTCCTGTCCCCATAATTGTTTGGGGAAGAGGACACACTTGTGTCTCCACAGGAACAGGTCCAAGATGGATACCGTCCAGACTAGTAAGGATCCACCAAGAAGTTTCCCTCCCAACTCAACCAGCAGCAGATCCAGCACCAACGGATTCAGCACCAACTACAGGAAGCAATCCCCCATCAACATCACTTTCGGGATAATCCTGTTTCTTGTGTGCAGCATAACACCAGCAAATCAGAAAGACCTAACGTCAAGAGCCCTTGCCACACCTCCTCCAACAATTCCAAATTGGGTAATGCTCTCTGGTCAAAATGTTTGGCTAAACCTGGCACAATCATTAAATACTGACTCTATCTGTTTATCTACCTTAGACCCCTCTCACCCTTTTAAGACCTGTCTGGTAGGAATCCCCTGGACACCAAGAGAATGGGGTGATTTTAGAAATCAATATATCCCCTGGTGTGATGACCATGATCAGTTTAGAAATCCATTCTTAGACTGTCTCACAAGACCAGCAAAAACTTCACATGACAGACAGACATTTAGCTATCAGTGGCAGAGACCTGAGGAATTAGAAATCTTGGGGAGTATTATATCTCCTCTCTGTTTTTACTTCGTTCACAACAAATATGTTACCCCTTCTGAATTAATTAAAGTCACCTCTTATGGACCTTATTCCAACTTCAGTTTCTGGTGCAAGGAAAAGGTTCCTTACCAGATACATGCTACCCCTGATTCAGTTATTCTTCCAAAAGGAGTCTTTTTAATTTGTGGACTTAGAGTCTGGAATATGATTCCTAGATTAGCTGCTGGAGGCCCCTGCACATTTGGAAAATTAACACTGTACAATCCAGCTACCTTTATGAAATCTTTACCTGTAAGTCCTCCCAAAAATCGTGCAAAAAGAAACATTAACCTCCAAACGACTTCACCCTTCCCATGTAAGAAGCTCTGTAGAGTGCGCAGGCAATTCCAAGGTTTATACCCATCTCTTAACTTCTATCCATCACAACCAAAACCACCTTCTCCACCTAAAGCAGCACAGGTCCCTGTGGTTGCAGCACCCCCACCTCCAGTTGAAGAACATCCCTTAGCAAAATTGCAGTCCTTGAGTGAATTCACAGCAGAATGCAATTCCAACATGCATTTTTGGTCCAACACCATAAACGTTCTAGGTGGTATCATGCTTCCAGTTGTCAGCTCCATAGAAGCCTTAGTGCTCCTTACCAGAATGGGATGTTGGCTAGCAAAAGAAGCTAATGCCACCAGTGCCACCCTTGATGATCTATTACAAGATACCCAAACCAATAAGAAAACCTTGTTACAAAATCGTGCTGCAATAGACTTTCTCCTTTTAGTAAATGGCCATGGGTGTCAGGAGTTTGAAGGCCTCTGCTGCCTCAACTTCTCTGATCATTCCCAAACTATCCACTCCCAGATCAATCAGCTTAAGTCCTTAGTTCATGAAATCAGGCAAATTGATCATCTGACTTTTGATGATTTTTTCAACTGGCTGCCCTTTAAAGGCCTCTCTTCCACTATTAAGAAAATTATTGTAGTTATCGTACTAGGACTTTTTGTAGTGTTTGTCTTTATGTGTGTCTTTCCATGCTTGCTCAGTTGTGCCAGAACCTCTCAATCATTAAAAGCATATCCAGTTTTAGAAAACACAAAAGGAGGAGATGTGGCAATGGATTTGCCATATGTAGGATGGAAGAAGTCCTGTCAGAGATGGACTAGTGAAGAAAAAGAAGAAAACAGCTCAAATGTTATAGAAACAGAAGTTTTTAAGGTGGTTTAAACAGGTTTCAAAATGGCTTTTGCTTTCCTGCAAAGTCATTGCTCCTTCTTCCCGACACCCCCTGTGAAGGACTATTGTCTCCCATACAGGAGTGTCCTGGGAAGATGTCCTGAGGTGTTTCTCATTGGTCCTTGTTAACCCCTTCCTATTGGCTGTTAACTCTTTACCTGATTGGTTTTTTCTGTGTGACCCTGAACTTGTAATTGGTCCCCTTCTGACCCTCCTAAAAGCCTTATAAACCCCTACCCCACAATAAACTTCCTCTTTCGTCCGTCCCTCCCTGGTGGTCTGTGTGAGCTCCTTACGGGGTCGCCGGGCCACGTGGCGGGGGCAGGGGGGAAGAGCATTCACCTTCCAGGTAATGGGCTGGCACCCAGAGCCTGAAGGTTCCCCCTCCAACTAATGCGCCATAAGGAGTCCTGTCTACAGGCAGCCGCAGACAGCATGAGTTAAGTGGGAAAGAAACCGCCTTTCTTTCCCCTTTCTTCCCCTTCCCCTGCTTGGTGACAGGGGAGATCTCCATTTTGGCTTCCCCTGTGATCTGGGGGCCCCCATGCAGCGACTGCCAGAGCCCAACAGCGCCCCCTGCTGACCAACATTGAGTACTGCAGGCTCTGCTCCTCCAGTGATCCAACACCGCCCCCTGCAGGGCACCACAGAGCACTGCAGGCTCTGCACCTCTAGTGATCCAACAGCGCCCCCTGCCAACTGTGATTAGAACTGCGCTAGAGGACAGAGAAGTATCAAACGGTTTCCTTTTTAAAGGGGACTTTTTGGGTACAAGATTATTGCTTAATTGTTTTTGTGTTCTGTTACTGTTTTTGACAATATACATATATCCTTTAATAAAGGGTTGTTATTTCTTCCTTTTTCCATACTTCCTCGATTGGAGCCTCTTAATCTCAGATTTACAATTGCTGAGAGAGAAGAGTTTGGTCTACCTCATAACTCATCCTCCTTAGCAAAACACTCCAGTCTCTTTAAACTGAGACACACCTATCAAATATCATTTGAGGGAAAGGAAGGGAAGAATGGGAGGAATGATGAGAAACCTCTCAAGGTCATGGAAAAGATCTGCAAAAGCAGGTCCAGAGGAGGGCCATGAAGAAGATTAGAGGGATGAAACACCTCTCCTATGAGGAATTGCTGAGAGAGTTGGGGGTGTTCAACCTGGAGAAGAGAAGGCTCTGGGGAGACCTCATTTCAGCCTTTCAGTGCCTAAAGGGAACCTATAAGAAAGATGAGGACAGACTTTTTAGGAGGGCCTGTAGCAATAGGACAAGAATAATTGTTTTAACTTGAAAGTGGGTAGATTCAGACTAGATATAAGGAAGAAGTTTTTTACAATGAGGGTGGTGAAACACTGGCACAAGTTGCCAGAGAGGCGGTAGATGCCCCATCCCTGGAAACATTCAAGGTCAGGTTGGACGGGGCTCTGAGCAACTTTGAAGATGTCTGTGTTCATTGCAGGGGGGTTGGACTAGATCACCTTTAAAGGTCCTTTCCAACCCAAACTATTCTATGATACTATGATTTCTGGAAAGTAGAATAATTTTGCTCTCTAGCCATCCCTACATATACTCCAAAACCCATTGCATTGGTCTTTTCTCACCCCTGAACAGAGGAGTACCCTGCAACCAGCTGCTCCAAGCTGTCTCTTCCACTCAAATGGCACAAAGGGACTGTGCAGATCCTTGGTCTGTGTTTACCAGTCAACTGTGCTTTACATCAGAAAACAGAATCTAAAAATTGCAGACAAAGCCCAAAGAGGGTCTTTAAGAGTCTCCTCAGTGACTTAAAAAGCTGTACCCACCAACACAGGGTAAAATTCCTGTCTTCTACTGTAGAAATAATGAACGAGGGAAATACCTGAAGGCCCAACTCCAGAGAAACTTTCAGAAGAGTGATGTCTGGCAAGCTGTCCATGAGTGTTGCTATTTTAAATGCATCCTGGGCAAGTTTGAAGATGTGTGATGAGGAGTGGATATTTTTCTGAATGGATTCTAACACTGTTTCCAGCCTCTGAACATCACCTGCAAGGTGTAAACAGAACAAGCTTCCAAAACATCCTGAAATGCATTATAATTGAGCTTGCCATTGCTATGAAATAGTACAATGTTTCAGTTATACACATTTCGTTTTTTATAAACCTTTCATAATTAAATTACATGAACAAAAGATGCAAGACAGCACAAACTCCTCTAGTGCCTGATGGTGTTTGTATAGTATATGACCAAAAGTTATCCTGATTTGTGAATTTTAGAAGTGATTTGTCCACTCCTGGGTTTTACAATCTATATTGTGTGCCAGAAGAACAAAAAGCTATCTCATCAGCCTCAAATCAAGCCCATCTGGTTACCATCTATCTAGTTTAATCACTTTTCTAGAAAATTAAGTGACAAGTTTAAGTCAGTTCAAGCTCCTGTCAGACTGCAATTTGAATTCCTAAACACAAGTTTTATAATCTGTTTATTCCATGAAATATTAAAAGCATACACTTAGTTAAGTAGGTAATTTACAACAATGTACCTTTGGCTGCTGTTAGCATGGTTGATGCCAGCTCACACTGCTGGGATTCGATGTGACTTAGGGTGAACCAGCGGGGATAACGGTTTGGAACAACTGATACAATGTGGTGTGGACGGGACATATCTCCCAAAGGAGTTGTAGATTCCAATACTCGCAACCTGAAATAAGAAAGAAATCCTCTTCCTTACATCATTATTATATTGGGTTATTCATAAACTGCAAGAACACTTGACCTTCTTTATTAAATATGCAGTTTTGGGTATAAAGATATTGGAAAACCACTTCTCTTCTTGGAGAATCTTAAAAGTCCATTTACCAAACTTGCCTACATCAGTGGGAATCTGCAGGAATTCACAGGACAATAAAGTCATTGCACTGGTTTGGGCTGGGGTAGGGTGAATTTTCTTCAAAGTGACTGGTATAGGGCTGTGTTTTAGATTTGTGCTGAACATAGGGTTGATAATACAAAGATAGTTTTGTTATTGCTGGGCAGTGCTTATACAGAGTCAAGGTCTTGTCTATTTTTCATACTGCCACACTGGCAAGGAAGTTGGGGGTGCATGGGAGGTTGGGAGGAGACACAGCTGGGACAGCTGACCTCAACTGACCAAAGGCATATTCCATACCATATGACATCATGCTCAGTATATAAAGTGGGGGGGGAAGAAGGAGGAAGGGGGGGGACATTTGGAGTGATGGCATTTGTCTTCCCAAGTAATCATTACGCTTGATGGGGCCCTGCTCTCTTGGAGATGGCTGAACACCCGCCTGCCCATGGGAAGCAGTCAATGAATTCCTTGTTTTGCTTTGTTTGTGTGTGCGGCTTTTGCTTTCCCTATTAAACTGTCTTTATCTCAACCCACAAGTTTTCTGGTTTTTATCCTTCCAGTTCTCTCCTTGGTCCCACTGGTGAGGGAGTGAGCAAGTAGTTGTGTGGTTCTTGGCTGCTGGTTGGGGTTAAACCACGACAACCATTCATTAACCAAGGCAGCAGAGAGTTTTTGCATCATCCATAGAGTTGAAGCTTTTTTCCCCTGTCTTATTTCAGTCTTTGAACCACTGTCCTCAGAAAGGAAGATAGAGTAGTTCTCCATCATATTGAGAACATGTAAGTATTTTCCAATATTTGGAATATACTTTCCTCACTTGCATATGTTCAAAGTAAGGGGGAGTGATATTCAACAAGTCATTTGGTTTTTGACCATGAAATAAATAGACATGCCAAAAAAGACATTTTGCTGTTCAAATAAATATGAACTAATTTTAAAAGTCCTTAAACTCTAGTCCACCGATACCTAATAATACACATGTTAATATGAAAAAAAATACTTCCCTTTTGTTTTGTATCAAGAGTCAAATCTCTTCCTTAGTAATACTGAGGTATGCCTATATAGCTTTATATATGTAAAAATAAAATACATATAAATTCTCCAGCTGATTTTTTCCAAGCACAGAGGGGGGAGAAAAAAATGCATTATTAAATAATTTCAACAAACAGGAAAAATCCTAACTACTTAATGCAAAAAGTATTATTAGATTATAAGTAACCGCAAACAGACAAAAAGCATGAAAAGAAAGTATTTTGTCACTTTGAATTTCATTGTCAGCTTCTATGTTCCTTTGCTGTGAAAAGAAAGGTTGTAGTGAATTGGTGGCTTTAATGCAATTTTGGCAAGATTAGGGAACATTATAACAAGCACAAGCAGATTTAGCATTCTTCACTTTTTTCACTTTCAAACATCAATTATTTAGTTAGGTTTTAGCAAAGCTACATTGTGATTAAACATTACTACTGAAGTCTGACTCACAAAGTCTGGGTTGAAATCCAGGCTTAACAGGGAATCAGCCAAACTAAGCCAAACATTCAAGTTCAGATTCCAAGTGAGCAGTCAACTAGGTCACTGCAGATCCACGTTCTCCAAGGTTGTACTTCATATGTTTCAGTGTTGCAAGCAGAGAACTGCAGACAGAAGTGACCATCAAAGATAGCACACCCTGTCCTTGCAGACCTGAGGTGCATGAATGAAAGGCCTTATGGTCTCAGATTCTATTGATTTCACACCGAGTGTTCCACACATTAAAAGAGGATTAAGAAGAAAAAGAAATGGCAACAGATGATTTTGAATGCAGAGAGGCAAAATACTCCAGAGTTGCCATCATGGGTCAATGACCTGTGTAGACTGACACTAAACACTTATGTCTGGAGAGCAAGTAGCTGTCATCTTGGGAAGTTAACTTTGATAAATGTTCAAGTGAAGAAAAAAATATGGTCCATCTCTAAAAGCATGAGCAACCACTCAGATTTCTATGTGGAAATATTTTACCCATGCCATGAAGGAAGGGATGCTCAAATTTCCCTCTTCTGATCCATTCCACCTCATAAACATGAGATAGACATTGTCTTCATGTTTGATTTCTTCTTTCCCCCCCTCAAAACAACATTTAGGTTTAGTTAGTTTTTCATTTGGTTTGCATCAGGAGTGCTTTGTACACTACACTGATCTATCACTTTGGTGTGAATGGAAAAATTCTTTACAAGAATTTTTGAGAAGTGTAGAAGAATATAGACAGACATGGAATAGAAAGTGTCTGCATCTGCTGTCACCGCAGTTCAAGATAGTAGTCCACATTTCTTAAGAGTGCCAAATATATAAAAATTATTACAAATAAATAAATGAATAATATAAAAAAGCTGAACTCTCATCTGCCTTAAAAGTGATGCAAAGAGAGCTATGGAGAATAGTCCTGATTATGTTTATATCTCCTGTGATTTTACCAGAAAGAAACAAACAGAAAACTCTTTCTTATACTGGTCTCTTTAAGAAGTAACTTCTTTGGATGAGATGGCAGCTTCATGCCAAAAGATAGCTGGAGCTCTCTGTGATCAACTAGAGATTTGGATCTTTCAGTGCCTTGTTTGTTTTTCCAGTTGAGAAAGGCAGTTTCCTGAAGTTTTCAGTTATGATTTGTTTCTGGGGAAAGCCCAAATCCTTCTTCAAGAGGAATGGCATGCTGCCATCACATTCACTGAAGCATTCAGTGCACTGTGCAAAGCTACTGATAGATGTCTATTCTGGTCTTTTAATGTTGTTTCCGTAGTTTAGTTTAAGGAGGAAAGCTCCCCACAATCTCTGAGAAACACTTTAAGGTAGTGACTGAAATTAAATACAAGGACATAAATCTACTTTATAAAATTGATTTTTAAAAAAATTCTAATTCTACAAATTCTAATTTTAAAATTATAATCATAAGCAGCCAGTATGCAAAACCACTTTTCATATTTCTTATATTCCTTCCCTAATATCTACTATTAGACACTCTTGGAGGCAAAAAAGCCCAAACAATCTAAGTAGACCTTTGGCCTGATAGTAGCTGTTTTGTTCTTATGCATGCCCTCACATTTAGTCCTTTGAACATGGGACTATTTTCGCCCCATTTAGCTTTCTAGAGTGTGCTAGTTTTGGCTGGTGTAGAGTCAATTTTCTTCTGGTATGGGGTCGTGTTTTGGGTTTGTGCTGAACACAGTGTTGATAACACAGAGATGGGTTTTGTTATTGCTGAGCAGGGCTTACACAGAGCAAAAGCCTTTTCTGCTTTTCATACTGCCATGCTGGCAAGGGGGTTGGGGGTGTGTATTGGGTCTGGTTGAGCTGGAATTCACATCCCCAAAGTAGCCCTCATAATGCTGTGCTTTCCACTGGGAGATAGAAGGGTGTTGATAACACACCGGTGTTTTGGCTACTGCTGAGCACAGCATCAGCACTGTAACATTCCTTCCTCAGTTGAGGGCAAGATCCTGGGAGGGGACCCAAGTAGGTCAGCTGACCCAAACTAACCAAAGGGATATTCCATACCATATGACGTCAGCTCAGATACAAAAGCTGAGACAAGGAGCAGGAAGGCAGGCATTCATTGTCTCCAATGACTGCCTGCTGAGAAACCGTCACGCGTACCAAAGCCCTGCTTCTTGGGAGTGGCCGACCATCGCTGCTCATGGGAAGTAGAGAATAAACCGTGCTATCTTTCGCTTCGCTTTTTGCACACGCAAGCTTCCGCTTTACTTTTTGCTTTAGATAAACTGCTTTATCCCAACCCATGAGTTGTTTTTTCCACCTTACTCTCTCCCCTGTCTGGTTGGGAAGGGGAGTGATAGAGTGGCTGGGTGGGCACCTGGCATTCAACCAAGGTCAACCCACCATAGTCCTTTCTGGCGCCCAATGTGGGATGAGATAAAGGCAATTTTATATATATATATATAATGTTATAGTAATAGTAGCTATTGAATAGCAAACTCCTGTGCGGGACAGGGAGCTTGCTGGTTGCACTGCTTATTACTTTATTTTGCTAAGTTTTGGGAACATACTAACATAAACAATGGTTCCCTGCTCTGCTTTTGCACTAACGGTCTTGTTATGCTTGGGGAGTTATCTTCTGGGGGGCTATCTGGGTATGATGGAGAAATACACCCTTCCCCCCTCCCTGACATTGATATAAATGGCTTTATAATGAAGTCTCCCACGTTCCTTGATAATCCTTATGTGAGCTGTTTAGTAATGTTACTGTTATTAATACTGTCAGCACATTATGGAGTTCTTTGAATCTGGTGTTATCCTGGTGTAGGAGAAAACAAACTTTACGTGATGATATATTGGGATGCACCCTGAGGTGCCAAGTTCCTGGGTGGCAGGGTGTGTGGAAGGATTTGGGCAGGTTCCTAGGGCATTTGACACTTCCCATTACCTGGGACTTCACACCTGAACAGGTATTCAACCCTAGCAAACTGTCCTGATGGAAAGGTGCCTTGCCTACCCCAATCAAAACCAGCAGCTTCTTGCCCTGTACTGGGGCCTGGCCTGTGATTATCAAGCCACAGTTCAATATTCTCAGAAGACTGTAGTGGAGGCAGGGACCCAAACTGCAATGGAGGACACTATGGCTGACATAGGGACTCAAACCACAACAACTACAGTCATTGCCCCAGTAGTGAAAAAGAAGAAATGGATAAGGCAAGCTACAGGTCCATATCAGTGATTAGTAAGGGAGGAAGAGGAAGAAGAGGAAGAAGGAGTAGGAGTAGAAGGAGGTGAGGGGGCAGATAAAAAAGCTGGTCCTTCAACAAAGGAAGTCAGACAAATCAAACAGGAACCCAAGGTTACCTGGTCCCTAACCTCATCAGAACTCCATGACTTGTGGAAAGATTGCAGCCGCCAGCCCGGTGAACGGATTCCTACCTGGCTACTTTGATGTTGGGACAACGGGGCTGATAGTCAACTACTGGAAGGTCATGAAGCCCAACATCTGGGATCCCTTGCCAGAGATAGGGAAATTGAAAGAGGAATTGGAAAAGAAAGAACAATTTTCAGTCTTTGGAGATTGTTCCTCTCAAGTGTGAGGGAAAGGTGTCCATTCAAGGAAGATCTAATGAGCTCCCCAAGAAAGTGGGCCACTGCAGATGAAGGTATTCAGTACTTAAGAGAATTAGCAGTGCTGGAAATCATCTATAGTAACCTAAGAAGGGATGACATCCCCAAAGACCCAGAAGATGTTCCTTGCATGATGGCCATGTGGAGGAAGGTGGTTCAAAGTGCCCTTGTGTCATATTTTAACAACCTGGTAACAGTATATTACCCAAAGATGGATCCACCAACTGTAGAGGTGATGTCCTCCTGGCTTCGAAATATAGAAGAAACTCTGGGCACTTCCTCATTCCCACGGGCCAGCACCTCAGCTCTCAGGGGTAGCCCAAGAGATCGGTCCCCTCCTGCCCCAGTCAGAGGGAAAGGAAGCCCCAAGCGCAGGTCATGTGGTAAATTCTGGTTCTTTCTGTGTGACCAGGGGGAAGACATGAAGAAGTGGGATGGTGAACCCACCTCTAAGCTGGAAGCCCTGGTGAATTAAGAGGGAAGAGAACTGTTAAGAAGGGGTCACCCAGGAAAGCTGTCCATGTAGTTGGCACAGAGACCCAAGAAAGAAATCAGTGACCTCTCAGACATAAAAGGACTGAGACCAATTCCTTTGATCCTGGTGAGGGGACCTCTGGTCTGGCATCGCAAAGGTCAGACAGTGAATACTCTGACCAGGAACAGGAATAGAGGGTCCCTGCCTTCGGCCAGGAGGAGGAAAGGGATGACTGGGTCTACTGGACTGTGTGGATTCAATGGCCTGGCACATCGGATCCACAGAGGTATAGAGCTTTGGTAGATATGGGTGCACAGTGCACACTAATCCATCGAGGCACAGAAGTGCAGAACCCATCTGGATCTCTGGAGTGACAGGGAGATGCCAGGAATTATCAGTGTTGGAGGTTGAAGTGAGTTTTACAGGGGACAAGTGGGAAAATTACCCCATTGTGACTGGCCCAGAGGCCCCTGGTATACTCAGCATTGATTACCTCATGAGGGAATACTTCAAAGATCCCAAGGGGTATCAATGGGCTTTTGGTGTAGCTACTGTGGCTACAGAGAAGATCAAACAATTATCTACCCTGCCTGGCCTCTCAAAGGATCCTTCCATCGTGGGATTGCTGCAAGTAGAAGACCAACAAGTGCCCATTGCCACCAGAAGAGTGCACCGATGGCAGTATCGCACCAATTGGGACTCCATAATTCCCATCCATGAACTAATTCGTCAACTGGAGAAACAGAGAGTGATCAGCAGGACCCGCTCACCCTTTAACAGCCCCATATGGCCAGTGCAAAAGTCTAATGGGGAGTGGAGGCTGACAGTGGACTATCGTGGCCTGAATGAAGTCACGCCGCCTCTGAGTGCTGCTGTGCCAGACATGTTAGAACTTCAATATGAGCTGGAGTCAAAGGCAGCCAAGTGGTGCCACAACTGATATTGCCAATGCGTTTTTCTCCATTCCTCTGGCAAGAGAGTGCAGGTCACAGTTTGCCTTCACCTGGAGGGGTATTCAGTATACCTGGAATCGACTGCCCCAGGGGTGGAAGCATAGCTCAACCATCTGCCATGGACTGATCCAGACTGCACTGGAACTGGGGGTGCTCCAGAACACCTGCAATATATTGATGATATTATTGTATGGTGCACAACAGTAGAAGAAATTTTTGAGAAAGGAAGGGAAATAGTTCTAATTCTTCTCAAAGATGGTCTTGCCATAAAATAAAGCAAGGTAAAGGGATCTGCATGGGACATCCAGTTCTTGGGAATACAATGGTAGGATGGATGCCGTCATGTGCCCATGGATGTAGTAAACAAAAGAGCATCTATGTCTCCACCGGCTAACAAGAAGGAAGCACAAGCTTTCCTAGGCCTTGTGGGTTTCTGGAGGATGCACATTCCAGGTTATAGTCAGCTTGTGAGCCCCCTCTATCAAGTGACCTGGAAGAAGAACCATTTTGAGTGGTCCTTGAGCAACAACAGGCCTTTGAGCAGACCAAACAGGAGATAGCCTGTGCGGTAGCTCTGGGGCCTGTTGGAACAGGGTCAACTGTGCGAAATATCCTCTACACGGCAGCTGGGGAGCATGGTCTCACCTGGAGAACACCAGGAGAAACCCGAGGTCAACCATTAGGGTTTTGGAGACAGGGTTATGAAAGATCAGAAGTCTACTACATGCCAACTGAAAAGGAGATATTAGCAGCCTATGAGGGGGTTCGAACAGAAGCATGTCTCCTCTTGGCACCACGTTTGCCTGTGCTGCACTGGATGTTCAAAGGGAACATCCCCTCAACACATCATGTAACCAGTGCTATATGGAGCAAGTGGGTAGCTTTGATCACACAACGAGCCCAAATGGAAAAACCCAATTTCCCGGGAATCCTGGAAGAGATTATGGACTGGCCAGAAGGCAGGGATTTTGGAGCATTGCCTGAAGAGGTGGTTTGTGCCCAAGAAGCACCACCATATAACGAGTTACCAGAAAACGAAAGAGGTTACACTCTATTTACTGATGGATCTTGCCATGTGGTAGGAAACCATTGGAGGTGGGAAGCTGCTGTGTGGAGTCCCACACGAAGTTGCTGAAGGAGAGGGCGAGTCAAGCCAGTTTGCAGAAGTGAAAGTCATCCAACTAGCCCTAGAGATTGCCGAATGAGACAAGTGGCCTGTGCTATACTTCTATACTGACTCCTGGATGGTGGCTAATGCCCTATGGGGGTGGCTACAGCAATGGAAGAAGGTTAATTGGAAACGCAGGGGTAAACCCATCTGGGCTGCTGCATTGTGGCAGGACATCGCTGCATGGGTGGAAAACATGACTGAAGGTGCGTCATGTCGATGTTCACATGCCCAAAAGTCGTGCCACTGAAGAACATCAGAACAATGAGCAGGTGGATAAGGCTGCCAAGATTGGAATAGTCCAGGTAGACTTGGACTCAGAGTGGAAGAGTGAGCTATTTATAGCCCGATGGGCCCATGAAACATCAGGACATCTAGGAAGAGATGTGACATACAGATGGGCTTCTGATCGAGGGGTGGACCTGACCATGGAGGTCATCACACAGGTTATTCACGAATGTGAAACGTGTGCGGCAATTAAGCAAGCCATGCGAGTAAAATCTCCCTGGAACAGAGGGCGGTGGCTGGATTTCCAATATGGTGAGGCCTGGTAAATTGACTACATTGGACTACTGCCACAAACATGCCAGGGCAAGAGCTACATACTCACTATGGTGGAGGCAACAACTGGCTGACTGGAAACATATCCTGTAAACCAGGCCACTGGTCGAAACACCATCTTAGACCTTGAGAGGCACATTCTGTGGCGACATGGGACCCCAGAAAGAATTGAATCAGATAATGGGACTCACTTTCAGAATAATCTCATAAGTTCTTGGGCAAAGAAACATGGCATCGAGTGAATCTGTCATATCCCTTATCACCCACAAGCCTCTGGGAAGATTGAGAGGTATAATGGACTGTTGAAAACTATGTTAAGAGCATTGGGTAATGGGACATGGAAGCATTGGGAGGCAAATTTAGCTGAAGTCACTTGGCTGGTCAACACTAGCAGATCTGCCAACCGCCCTGGTCCTCCTGTGGGAGGGGATAAAGTCCTACACATGGGGAAGGGGCTGGGGAAGTCAGTGTGGGTTTCTCCTCCCATGAGAAAAGGCAAACACATCCATGGGATTGTCTTTGCTCAGGGATCAGGGTGTACCTGGTGGGTAACGAGGGAATATGGGGATACCCGGTGTGTGCCTCAAGGAGATTTAACCTTGGGGGAAAGATGATCTGTGTTCTGAGTTGTATGTTGCAGGAACTAAAGTCGCAGGATAATGAAGAGCGAATTCTGCGAGAAGCAAGGAGACTGTGACAATGACCCGAGTCGGGCTGGTGTTGGTGCCCAACGATCAGTTGCTTCTCCTGCCCTGAGTACCCATCCCAATGGAATGGAGCCCAAGATCTTAAGGGGTGGAAGAAGGCCACTAAACAAGATCTATGCAAGCACGGGAGATAGTCAGATATGGGATCTGAGTATGATGTAAATGGTATGGAATAAGGGGTGGAGATTGTATTGGGTCTGGATGAGCTGAAGTTCTTTTCCCCACAGTAGCCCTCACAATGCTGTGCTTTGCATTGGGAGCTAGAAGGGTGTTGATAACACACCAGTGTTTTGGCTACTGCTGAGCACAGCATCAGCACTGTAACATTCCTTCCTCAGTTGAGGGCAAGATCCTGGGAGGGGACCCAAGTAGGCCAGTTGACCCAAACTAACCAAAGGGATATTCCATACCATATGACATCAGCTCAGATACAAAAGCTGAGACAAGGAGCAGGAAGGCAGGCATTCATTGTCTCCAATGGTTGCCTGCTGAGAAACCGTCACACGTACCAAAGCCCTGCTTCTTGGGAGTGGCCGACCATCGCTGCTCATGGGAAGTAGAGAATAAACCGTGCTATCTTTCGCTTCGCTTTTTGCACACGCAAGCTTCCGCTTTACTTTTTGCTTTAGATAAACTGCTTTATCCCAACCCATGAGTTGTTTTTTCCACCTTACTCTCTCCCCTGTCTGGTTAGGAAGGGGAGTGATAGAGTGGCTGGGTGGGCACCTGGCATCCAACCAAGGTCAACCCACCACAGGGTGCATAGGAGGTTGGGAGTGAGCACAGCCAGGACAGGTGACCCTAACTGACCAAAGGGTATTCCAGACAATATGACATCATGCTCATTATATAAAGTGGGGGGAAGCAGCTAAGCAGCAGATGATCCCAAGACTGCTGGTTAGATGCCTCTTTCCTCATTTCCTTGCCACTAGCATCATACACACACACAGCCACACCAATAGGAGAACACACACATGTGCTAAAGCTGTTGTTTAACACAAAAACACACATTCCAATAGAAGGATTTGTAACATAGAATGTTGTTTTATAGTTGTATATAAACACTATTTGTGCATTTATAAATTATTATATTGTAGTTAGTACAGACATGGATTGCTTTTACAGATGACACAACCAAAGTAATTTCTCCTTAAAGAGAACAATGCTTCTTGATTACCAAGCTTTTCCCCCTTTTTCAAACTGCTGCTTGTGTTCTTTCTAGATGACTTGTGAATACATACCGCATGGCTCTCAGTGCAGTTTTGTATGCCAATTCAGCATCATGAGGTAGGAGAGAGGTGAAAAGATACTTGGCAAATGTGTGCATTGGAACACTCTCTCGATGGATGATTTCACCTAAACCACTATATGGTCCAGCTGTGGGAAAAAGAAAGAGAATATCAGTCTTCACAGACTGTTAAAACCCAACTTCTGGACCTTTAAAAGCATTCACTATACCTTGAGTTAGAATTGGTATTCAGAGACAGATTGCTGTAGAAAAGGTAAAGTTTCATTGATATTTTTTTGAAATATGTTACAAGTATATTAAATACCATCTATTCTTTGAGACAAGACACATTGTAAATTGTAGACTACTAAGCACACTACCAGTGCATATACAAATGACAGAATGGTTCCAGGGCTCCATGGGGGTCATTCAGAAAATCTATGGTATGCAAAAGTAGAAAGCGATAATCCTAGCTTTGCCTCTGTGTCGTTATATTGTGCACATGAATTCCTATGCACCCTCTGTTGGTGCATAATTGCTTTATCACAAATCCACAAAAAAAAGTGTCTACAGTGGAAAACCAGGTATCTTTAATTGAAGTTACATGACTAATCACTACAGCAGCACCTGATCCCTATTAATGTCTCACCTGACATTAGGCATTTAAATAACCCTTTGGTTTGGACTTGGTCTCCAGAGAAGACTAGGTCAGATCTTGCATTGAAGCTGCTTTTGTTAGTCTATTATAGCCACACAATCTTAAAAATTCTATTTGTTGTGGAGAAGCTATTCCCATTGTTGGGGCAATAGATTTTGCTACCACTCAGTGCAGTGCTTCATAACAGCAGTGTTAAGACTGACAACAGAAATGACAATTAAAAAAAAATTACATGAAACTATTTGCTTGCTGAGTTCTGAATATTCACGGTGCATAAGAATTCCATTTTTACATTTTTCCTGCAACCTTTAGACTGTTATTCCTATTAATAGGAAAATAGTGTCAAGAGTTTTTTACTTCAGTGGCTAGAGGTACAGGTGTTAAACATTGCAAGATACAGAATAAGAATTTTACATTAAGTATTATTGGACAATTATTGCACAAATAGCAGTCAGCAGTCCTAGAAGTTACTACTTCCTCTTCTACTTGAGATTCCAACCCACCACACTTGGATAGATGAATGACTGTGTGAGCACACTTCATTGCAGTCACATGTGTCATAGCTTCCAGCAGTGGTTCTGTGGTGGTTTGGGCTAGGCCTTCCTTGGTGACCAGTTTGTAACCAAGGAAGGGTCCAGATTTACCCAGTATTACCTACGATTTTTACGTAAGCCAGATTATAAGAAGAAAGGAGGAGAGGCCTTCACCCTCTTTCCTTCCGGCGGCTTGGAGGTGCAGGTTCCCTGCTGTTGAGTCTGCCGTGTTGGGGAGCGAGGCCTGGTAAGGCCTTGTCGACCTTGGGAGGCGGAGGTTGCCGGTGATCGTCCTGGAGCAACTCTCGGTTGTCCCAAGGAGAGTGGTGGGATATTTTCTTTGCTAACCCTTTAGTTACTAGATCTCGGGCTACTGATTGGGAAATATATATATATATATATATATTTTATTTTGGTTTTGTTCCCTTTCCCTTTCCCCTTCCCCTTCCCTTGTGAAATTGTATATATTTTAAATTGTATATATTTCAATTGTAACATAAGTGTAAATATATTTATATATATCACTTTAGCTGTCTCTCTCGTTTCGGGTTTTCTTAGCTGGTTGTTTTTCTCCCTCTTCTCCCTGAGGTTTGGGGGGGGGGGGGGTGACGACTTCTGGTGGTAAGGTTTGGAGACTTGGCAGGGAGCCAGCTTCAAACCATATCAGGTTCAAACTAAGATGACTGACCCTTCACTGAAGCAGATGAGGAGTACTCACAAAATTTATTCAACCACTTCTGCTGCATGGGATGATGAACTCCATGAGAGAGAGATGGTAACAACTTGGACCAGCACAGCTGTTTCAGCAATGTTTTTAACTGGTGCCTTAGCACAAAATGCAAAGATAAAATCACTAGGCATGTAAAAAAAAAAAAATCTGAGCTCCATAGGTGGGTATTTCTGAAGGCTGGGGTTAATCACAATGGAAACATCAATGAAGATTAAGTAGGTGACAGTGCGTCTCAATCATTTAAAGTAAAGTTGAAAAGTTCAAAAACTAGCTGGCATTGCTTCAATGAAAGAAGCCATTTCATGAATGTTTGCCAGTTGGTGGTCCATTCAGAACTCAGTTAGGGCACAAAGAATACATGACAAAGTATTTATATGAAAATATAGTCTGCCATTAACTCAAGCAAAAAAATAGAACAGTTCTTGCAACGCAGTCTTATGTTCTCCTTTCCCATTCATTCAAATGGTAGCTACATAGAGCATGCATTAACATTATCTGCATTAACAGCATAGAAATCAGCTTAATACTGGATTAAGTTTTCTTTATTATATCTACAGAACTTCAACTATCAAACCACAATTGATATGATTAGAATCTTAAATCACTGCACAGTTTTTCCTCCATGTGATCTGTCAGTTTCTGCCTTGCCTGGAGTAAACTGAAGCTATTGCAGAAAAGCCCAATTTCTCAGCACACAGTAATGCAAGACCATTGTTGCACACTGCTCACCACAGCAATTTTGTCAGTAGCTATTTTAGCAGGTTTCCTGCTATGATCACTTGTTTAATACTCTAAGAAAACAAAGAGAATATCAGTGATCAAAGGAGTAAACTAGAAGTATCAGAGAATACTTGAGAGAAATCCTGCCTTTTCCTCATACAGCATCCTGACCGGTAAATAGATGTATCAAATTGATTTTATAATCCATAGGATCCCTCTATGGTGGCAAATAGCTGGATCCAGCAAGAAGATGTTCTTGTCCAAAGGCCATAAAGCAGCAGTTACAGCCATACCATAATGGAAAGTCTCTTTATGGTGCAGCTCCTCTACAGTTTCAAATGGCATCACCAGTAGGTACCAAAGTCTTTAAGGATCTGGGCAATAATAGTGACTCAAAGCTGAGAATCCTAAAAAACATACTGCATCTCTTCCATTAAAGAAATAGTTTTAAAAAACAAATGTCTTACAGAAAGAAAGCAAAACCTGACTGCTATGTAACAATCTTCACAACTTACCCAGAGCAGTATCAAACTCCCCACCATCCCTTGAGCTAGCACTCAAAACTTGGACCGTGCCTTTAAATAACTGGTTCCTTTAAAGTTTTTTCCTTGATTTAAAAAAAACCACAAAAACTAGAATGACAACCTTAGAACGCACAAGACTACTCTCTGAACGTGAGGCTTAAGTGCTGTATGTCAAGCCTTTTAAAAGATAAGGCAAATGCATGCACTTTTTTGTACAGATTTTATTGCAATGCAAGTTATTTGTCTTAATCAAAATTTAGTCACAAGACCAGGCCTTAAGCCTCAATATTTGCCCATATATTTCAATTTTCAGGTATGATACAAACTTCTGAGGCAACTCATTTTCCTAATTGCTACAAAGAAAATGTTATTTTTCTCTCCCAGCAAATTTGAGTTTTCTGAGCTCTTCACTTGGGAACAGAGGTAAAAATCTTCATACATTTACAAAGCTGCCAGTCCTTTTTCAGGATTCAAATGACATTTAGAAATTTACTACCCAAGAACTGTTGATAACTGACGTCTATATTATTTGTGAGCCTGGGTTGTTTAGGATACTAAACAAACCTAAATAACAAAATGCAATAAAACTTAAAACTAAAGGCTTGTAGGTCAGTAGATGCTTTATCTCTACAGTCATGTCATATCTGAAGTATGTTTGATTTTCATAAGAGATTTGAAATAAAATTTTGCTGTAGTTCTACATCAAAAAACATCTTAAGTATGTAAGGCAGTTTCCACCGGAATACTAATTCATTGGGCTTGTGTAAGTGAAGACAGTTTTAAAAAGCAGTTAGCATCTACATTGAGCTACCTTCTAATAGGAAGACTGCTTGTTTTCGAAAAATCTTCACCAGAGTATCATCCAATTCAATTTCCTGTAGCTTAGAAATGAGCTGCTCCTCATTTCGACAAACCTTCTCTTGTGCATACAAGCCATCTGGCATTATTCGTTGCTGTCCCAGCCCTATCAATGCTACTTCCACAGCCAGCGTTAAATAAGATTCCCCTTCTTCTAAAAACTTGTGTGCAGGCAGATGCTGGTACTCCAGAGATTTGCATTGCCCCATGTTCTCTGTAAAGGGCGACACAAAGAACAACACATCAGGAAATCATTAAAATCCATAATCTGCCTATAATGCCACATTTACAAATGCTTCCTCTGTCAGTATTAATTTTTTAAAATTATTTAAATTACTAGTGCAATCTCAATATCCAGTCATCCAATCTAAACTACCCAATCCAATTCCACATCGCAGACATACACAAAACAATTAGGTTTTAAAAAGCCCACTTGAGTAAAAATGAAAGTTTTCATTTTAAAATGCATGATTTGGAGAAAGGCAGTTTCTCCAGCTTTGTGTTAATAAGGCCAAAATTGGAAGATCTATTTCAATTTTTTTCCCCACCCATTTCTGCATTTCCTTAAAGCTTTGATGTTGTATAAATGGAAAGGGAAGGTGCTTATACACCTGCATAGATTTCAGTTGAAGCTATTAGGATTATGCAAATACAGTAGGCCTGGGAACTCCACAACTTTAAAGCATTCTGTTTGCTAGAGCTCTCTTCATGCTTTTTTATTTGTTACAGTTGTATTTATGATAAACATACATAATGTTTCTGACTTTTATTAACACTAGAAATGCTACTTTTAGTAAAGATTACTTGTAAATTCCACACAGACCAAGCCATATTTTGCTTTAAAGAGTACTACTGATTCATTTGGCACTTCGCCAATATACCATATGACAAAATGCTATATCAACCTCTAGCAGCTTACAGTCTAGTTTGGGAACAAAAAGTTGCAATGTACAGATGTAAGGAGATGGACAGTTGCAGCAAATGAGATGGCAAAATGCATTTGGTAGATTGCATATGTGTGTGTAGGGGGAATTTGCTTTTTAACACACACTACTTTTATTTCATGGGGTTGTTTTGGTTTTTTTTCTAATTGCAAATAATTCTTCCAGAATTGGTGGATATGGGATTAGAAGTTTATTGAAGAAAATCTAATTGAATAAAATGAGTTTTGAGGAAAAGCCCCAAGAAGATTGGGATGTGCATATAAAGGATCTATAGGTAGAGGAATGAATCAAGTTTCTGACCACACAGAAGGTGATAAGAAACTACCACAGAGGTGGAAAGAGACTAAGGAATAAATCGGTTAAGCTCCTGGGAAGCAAATACTGAAATTAAAATGGGCGTATACATCCTGTCCTAAATCAATACCACAACACTATTTTCCTTTATAGACCATGTACTTTATAGAATACGTATGTTATAAATTTTAAGTGTTTTGTCATCAATTTGAAGTATTATGAACAATTGTAGCTAAGAAGTCAAATAACATCCTGGACTGCATAGGAGGAGCATCGCAAACAGATTGAGGGAGGTGATCCTTCCCCTCTGGTCAGCACTGGTGAGCCCACACCTGGAGTGCCATGTTCAGTACTGGGCTCCCCATGGACCTACTGGAGCAGATTCAGTGAGGGGCCACAAAGATGATTAAAGGACTGGAGCATCTCCCATATAAGCGACTGAGATGGCTGGGATTGTTTAGCCTGGAAAAGAAAAGGCTCAGTAGGATCTTACCAAAATATATAAATATCTGCTGGGAGAATGTAAAGAAAACAGAGCCAGACTCTTCTCAGTGGTATCCTGTGACAGGACAAGAGGCAATGGGAACAAATTTCTGAGCATAAGAAACCACTTTTTTACTGTGAGGATGGTCAAACACAATAAGAGGTTGCCCAGAGAGGTTGTATGGTGTTCATTCTTGGGGCTATTCAAAACTCAACCAGACACAGTCCTGGGCAACCTACTCTAGGTGACCCTGCTCTGACCAGAGAAGGTGGACTAGACTATCTCCAGAGGAGCCTTCCAACCTCAACAATTCTGTGATTTCCTGTAATTTCTCAAAAGAGGACAGAGCAATGTATGTAAAGAGGGTTGCTGCTATAAAGTCTTATTCCATTTTATTTCAAGCGTAAAATATTGAATTGCCTTCAAGAATGAGTAACTGGTAATTTTTGAAGGCTTTCATATAATTTATAACAAAAATTTACTTTAAACATTCTCTCTCCCTTGTGTTTTCTTAGGGAATGCAAATGTGAGTTCTTATACTATAAAGATGCTGACTTCCAAGTTAATTGGGAAAGGTAAGATAGAAAAATGCCTCTGGTTACTGAAGACTTAGAGAAGATTGCTCCCTTTGCATGGCCTTACCCGTGAAGTCTGAGAATCCATGGAAGCTCTCATCATCTACCCTGCAGGCTTCAATCAGGCTACTGAAGAGGGTGCCAATCGGATCCAAAGGATGTCCCACCCAACCTTCAAGATTTGTTATTGAGGTTACTCCTTTGTGGAGAAGTTCTGTGACAGAAAAGATGGAGGGAGGAGGGAGGGAAAGAGAGTGCATATTATCCCCTCAAAACAATTATAAAAATAAAACTGATTAAAATGCTCTCAGCACAGAATTCAAAGTATTTCCAGTAGTTTCTGCTTAGAAGGAGAAAATAGTATCTCTCAGTGTGAATTTATCTCCCTTTGTAAATATGTTAAAAGAGGAAAAAAAGAAAATGGATGAAGGTCAAACATTTTGAGCACTAGCAAAGTACGTTATGGGTCAAAATTTCAACAGCAGTATATTTTGAAATCTCTTACTTGATACCAGTAACTTCTGAAAATGTCTGCCAAAAAATTATAGCAAAGACTTTTTTTTTTGGTAAAATAATCACAACTGTTTCCTCACTCAAAAGATGCAGTACCATTTTCATGTTTTAAGTGAAGCCGATGGCACTGAAATAAATTATTCTGAAATGTTCCATTTTAATAAATAAAATATGAACTTATTGCATCTAAATATTTATTGAAGTAATAAACTCACGATGACAGTTCCTAATAAAAAAATATATGAAAAAAGGGTATAATGTTTAAAGGGGTTATAAAAGAAAAAAATTGTCCTTTAAGTGCATTTTTTGTCATTCTAAAGTTTCAGTCAATAAATACCTTCATGGATACTTTGTTCTGTAGCCCTCATCCATCAGTTACAACACAAAAAAATTGTTTAGCACAATAAATTGAAGGAAGTGTGGTTGTGGTAAAAGAAGTTAGAGATTACTCAAATCCCTTTTTTAACTAAGAGTCTTATGGCAGTAGTTCCCCTTCAACTCCCAAGCTTTTTCTCCATACACGACTGAACCATGAGAGATCAGGTGCATTATCACAGAATCACGGAATATGCTGAGCTGGAAGGGACCCACAAGGATCATCAAGTCCAACACTTAGCCCTGCACAGGACCATCCTCAAGAGTCATGCCTGATAGTATCGTCCAAATGCTCCTTGAACTCTGTCAGGCTTGGTGCTGTGACCACTTCCCTGGGAGGCCTGTTCCAGTGCCCAACCACCCTCTGGGTGAAGAACCTCTTTAAAATATCCAATCTAAACCTCCCCTAACACAACTTCAGGCCATTCCCATGGGTCCAGTCACTGGTCACTAGAGAGAAGAGATCAGCGCCTGCCCTTCCTCTTCCCCTCATGAGGAAGTTGTAGACTGCGATGAAGTCTCTCATCAGTGTCCTCTTCTCCAGGCTGAACAGACCAAGTGACCTCAGCCGCTCCTCATACAGCTTCCCCTCAAGGCCCTTCACCATCTTCGTTGCCCTCCTTTGGATGTTCTCTAATAACTTAATGTCTTTCTTATATTGTGGTGCCCCAAACTGCACACAATATTCAAGGTGAGGCTGCACCAGTGCAGAGCAGAGTAGGACAATCACCTCCCTTGACTGTCTGGCGATGCCTTGCCTGATGCACCCCAGGACACGGTTGGCCCTCCTGGCTGCCAGGGCACTGCTGACTTTTATTCAACTTGACGTCGACCAGGACCCTCAGGTCCCTTTCCGTGACACTGCTTTCTAGCATCTCATTCCCCAGTCTGTACGTACATCCAGGGTTGCCCCACCCAAGGTGCAGAATCCAGTACTTTCCCTTCTTGAACTTCATGTGGTTGATGATTGCTCAGTCCGCTAATTTGTTGAGGCCTCTCTGCAGGGCCTCCCTGACTTCAAGGGAGTCAACAGTTCCTCCCAGTTTTGTATTATCTGCAAACTTGCTTACTATCCCTTCCAGTCCTGCCTCCAAGTCATTTATGAAGA
Source organism: Corapipo altera (assembly GCF_003945725.1). NCBI lineage: Eukaryota > Metazoa > Chordata > Aves > Passeriformes > Pipridae > Corapipo > Corapipo altera. The sequence continues at coordinate 29,382 of NW_020885048.1, forward strand.
TGTTGAAGAGAACAGGCCCAAGATGGAGCCCTGCGGAACCCCACTAGTCACAGGTCACCAGTCTGATGTTACCCCATTTACTATTACCCTCTGTGTTCAAACTGTGAGCCAGTTGCTCACCCACTGCATGATGTGTTTATCCAGCTGTGTGCTGGATATTTTGTCCAGAAGGATCCTGTGAGAGACAGTATCAAAAGCTTTACTGAAATCCAAAAAGATGACATCAACTGGCTTCCCTTGATCAACTAGATGGGTCACCTTGTCATAAAAGGAAATCAGGTTTGATAAGCAGGACTTTCCTCTCATGAAGCTGTTCTGGTTGTGACTGATGACTGTGTTGTCTTTCAGGTGTTTTTCAATACCTCCCAGAATAATCTTCTCCATAATTTCACTAGGTCCTGAAGTGAGACTGACAGACCTGTAGTTTTCAGGGTCCTCCTTTTTGCCCTTCTTGAAAATCAGGACAAAGTTTGCCAGCCTCCAGTCAGCTGGGACCTCTCCATATTCCCAAGTGACCATTTAAAAATTGTATACAAGCCATTACAGATGCTCTGTTTCTCTGCTTATTACACACTAACTTGTACCTGCCTTTTTGCTCTCTCATTCACAAAGTGTCATCTTTCTGAGTAATCATAAGTATTACCACAAAGCTTTAAAAGCTTGCTTCTTGCCTATTTAAATGTGTGGAGCTACAAAGTGAAACACAACCACACTGTTGAACTCGGTGTTCAGGACAGTGGTTTTTTTTAAATAAAAAATAAACTGATATGTAATATGAAAAACAATGTAGTAAGTAATTGTCTTATTAACAAATAACATGTGCTAAAAACTACATATTACCAAAAGGATTAATATCAATGACTTTTTACTGACTCATTTATATTCCGTTTCATCTATTATGTCTATTTATGAGCTTCACTTGTGTCATGCCAAACAAAGGCTTCAGTCCTCCATTCATATAGAGATTTAACTTTAAATCACGTAACTAGTTCCAGAAATGTCAGATCAATCACATTAATGACAGCTAAGTAGAAGCATGTGATGATTGCTGAACTGAAACTGTAGCTGCAGAATTAATCTTCTTATGGAGAAGACCAGCATATTTTGCACTATTAAAAGAAGATTTTTAAAATTCCAAACATAAGAGTGAAAAAAAACCCCAAAGCAGTGAGTAGCAACATAGAAATTACAAACTTCATGTTAAGGAAAGATATATATCCCAATAAAAAGACTCAGAAAAATTCTCCCAAGTAATAATGCAAAGTGCATTTAAGTTTTGTTTAAATCTAGGATCCACAATAGTGCTCAAAATTTCTTTCTTGGGTATTGTGAAATGGAGACACATAGGAACTGCCAACTAATTATTTTTTTTCAGTCAGGTGTCTACCTTGTCTTCACTTCAATCTCTAAATTATCATTTCTGGGAAAACACCTGCACATACACTTAAAAAATTTACACATGTGACTCATCATGGATATAACCTTCGAGCCTGTGCCATGGATTTTTTAGGTGAGACGCAGCATGCGCAGAACTGGACTCACCCTTTAATCCTAAGGTTCATCTGCCAGGGCCTAGTGATCTTGGCACACGTGACTACACACTGATATTTTTGCTTACAATGCATGAGGATACACATAGTTAAGAGTAGCAACAAAGATCTCAAAAAAAATTTGAATGAAAGGTGTTCTTGTAGTAGCTGAGAATGTAATTCCAATTTTTCCACATGCATTCTTTAACTACAAAGTCATCCACTACCTCTTCAAACCTATGACAAAGTTCAGTGAAGGATTATTTTTTCTAGAATCTTCCTTCAAAAAACAGGGGTAGCATTTAGAGGAACACCACAGAAGATTTTATAAAGCCAGTGTTTTAAAAATCTTATTTCCAGTGATGTGAATCCACTAAAGTTTTAAGCATCATAAGAGACTTCTGGAAGAAACTGCCAAATTTGAAGAATTTCTGTAGTGCAGACTTTGCCTAGTCAACTTTAGGCTTCCACCTCAGAAATAGTTCTGCTAAATTATACATCAGAGGAATAAAATTATTTTAAATACCTGACACTCCAAATGCAAATCTCTGTTTAAAAGCCTATAAATGACACAGGATGAATATTTACACTGTGTAACCAAAAATCCTGATTGGAATAAAAGCCCCATCATGTTAGATGTATTGCAGAAGGCAGAACAGAGCCCTTGCCCTGCAGAGCTCACAACCCAGTAAAAAAACCCTCCAACATCCAGAATGTGACATTACCACTATGATCATTTGGACTGAAGAGTTAAAGTCACCTCTTTTGCTTTAGTTTCAAAAGCATTTTTTTCACGCAAAGTTCCAGTCCGGTGTTATTGTCACCTTGTCATGTCCTTTGCCCTTCTCTCTTCCCCGCATTTACCTTTCTTCTGAGCCTGGAACATTTCCAGCTGTTTCTGTTGCTGCCTTCTTAGTGTATTAACAATAGCTATTGCTAGCCTCAGTGCTTCTCGTGGGTATCCATGAGATCGTAATGCATCCACCCTTGCACAGGCTGTAGGAACATGTTCTAAAATGGAGAAAATAATTGAGGAATAGCAATGCTTCCACGTCTGCAATGGTCTATTTTGCTAGGTTACTCAAAAGGAATTTTTAGTTTCCCTTGATTTGTTTTTAAAACTATGCAAGAGAAATTTAAAGGACTATTTCTGAGCCAACATTCAAGGGACCCTCTATTCTTTTTTCCAGGTTTTTCATTCAGTTCCCCCCCCCCGCCAAAAGAATGCCATAGAAACTGAACAAAGCAGCAAGTCATGGAAACATCTTTCTGTCTTTCCAGTTTAGCCACTTACCATGCCAGAGGGGCCACCCCTGAGAGTCATAGAGTGAGTTTTCTGTGTTGTCATGGTAACAGTAGTTGGTGTATAGGTCACTGCTGATAATGTGCTGTAAGTGGCTGTCCTGCCAATGCAGATCGCATGCCTCTATGGCTCGAGTGAACACCGTCCGATGTGGCCTGTTTGATGAATCTGTCATTTTCACAAGTTCAGAAAGCTGCATCAGCTTTTACTCATTCATATGTGAATCAGTCATTCACAGTATTCTTGCCTTCTGCCTATTCACCAACCCCTAACTGACAACAGTCTACCTTGACCCACTCTGCAAGAAGCAGCCCACAGATGACATTTCACATCGTTACCCAACAGCTCAGGCAAAGTGTGTGCCATTCACTTCGCATTCAGAGAGATCTACAAACTATCATGTCTAATGCTAAATAGGACATTGCAAAGGGAACAGTTAAAGATGAAGGACATTTAACAGTACGTGCAGAACTCCCCTAAAAACAGACTAGAAAGTATATGGCACACAGCTACTCAAGCATCCCCAGCTTCTCTCCTTCTCAGAGCTACTAGGATGAGTGACAGATAAACATCACATGAAATATTTTTAGTTGTTCTCTTTGAGAAGTGACATTAACTTTGAGCACTTGGATATTTTTTTGTCATAAACATATACAAATACTGCAAAGAAAGCAAGGTACTAAGACCATAGTACTGACAATCCTTTACTGGCCATCTTCCTATGGCAAAAGTGCTCTGTCTACATGGCACTGTGTCTATGAATGTTGAAATGTCATGTCAGAGTTGCCACTAGCCTGTCCAGGTTGGGCTGAACATCACGAGATCCAGAAAGCCAAACACCTCTGTAGGAAGTTATATACTGAATGAACTTCTGTCCCCGGTTAGCTGCAAGATTTAAAAATGAACTGTCTATTTCCTTCAGAGGTAAACTTCCAAGAAAAAGAAACAAGGAAAAACCCATCTAAGTCCAACTCTACCACCTTTCACAAGCATTTAATTTTAACTTTTATGAAATATGTATCAAAATATTGAGGGGTTTGATGATTATGAGGGTTTTTTTCCCCAGTTCTTCCTCAGTTATTAGCAAAGTAGCAATCTTTGCTTGAAGATGACTGGAGAAGGCTTCTGTCAGGTTTGATAATCACATTTTCGATTAGAAAGTGTATATCGAGTAAGAGACATCTCCTCCAAGAAGGCAGTGTTACCTCTGCACCCCCACATGCCTGTCAGTTCAGACCACACAACACAGAGCACATCCCACAGATAACTGTTTTAGTTTCTCACACAGTTTAATGCAGTCACAACTGATCTCCCTTTAAGTAAGTACCAAAGGCTTTGTAACTGCAAAAAATAAAAAAAAAAAACCAACACCAGAAGGTATATAAGATTATAGTCAAGCAAAGAAACAACAGGCTTTTACATGACATGCTTCAGGGACATCCAATTTTTATGCAACAAGTATTTAGAAGGACCAAGTGAAAAGTTAGAAAACCTAACTTGCTTCGAAAACATTGCAGCCCCAGCATAAAAGTAAACCTTATTTATCCTTTCTGCAAGGATAGTATTAGTGAGAATAAATTTGGCTGGCCAATCCTCAACAAGAAAGTTACTTGTCCCAGGAAAGACTGCCGTATTCTGCTGCAAGGCTCAAGTATATAAGATAGAGGCTATATTATATGTTTCAGTCAGTGCATATATTTAGGCTCACCTTGGTTAGCATTTGCACCCTGAGGCAAAGCATTGGTTAAATTGGGCAGCTCATTTCCATGGTTTCCATCTTCACAGGGACAAACATCCACACCATTCCATTTTTTCAGCTGTTTTAGCCAACTGACCTTCTGCTCCAACTTGCAGTGGGGATTTAAGACTATACACATCCACAGAGCACCTGATTTTAAAGAAAATTGCTGAATTAGGTTTTCTATTAAAAATGCAGCAGCCAATGACTAATTGCAAACTTCTATTCTTTAACACTTTTTCTCCCCTAAGGCTACATTGCTTGTTTCCCAGCTATACCTAACACCAGGTGTGGCCCATCCAAAGCAGTTTAAAGACTGTATCAAGCCAACCTTCTCAATTAAAAGGCATTAAATGGCTCTTTTGTATTAGGAAAGACATAGTTCACAATGTATAGCCCATCAGACAAAGGCAAACAAAAATTCACATAAAGTTACAGCAGGAAATTACCCAAGTTTTTCTTCTAATTTTTGTACAAAAACTATGTATCTTCCAGTTCACATTACAGGAACCAAATAAGTGCATTAGTAAGACATGCATTTTGTAAACATATACTTCCACACTCAAAATCCAGCAGAAGTGGAGATTCAGTAAACACTGGTTTTGTGCAGTTTAATAGGAATAAGATATTTTTGCTGCTCCTACTTCAGTAATTTGATTACACTAGAAAATTTGTCTTACATTTTTTGTTTATGGAGCTTGAAGTGAAAGCTAATTTGCACTGACATTTCTTATGTACCATCACTTTAGAAACTGCTCCCTGATACTATAGAGCAGGGCAGGCATAAATAACATCAGGGTCTTTAGCAACAATTTTCAAATGGAAAGATTTTTCTCTAAATCATCTGTCTCTTCATCAGGGTGAACTTTGACACAAGCATGAAGACATCTGAAAGTACTGTTCATTTGCTCATTAAGAACGTGCCTTGTACACTACAAGAGATTTCACAGAATCACAGAATATTCCGAGTTGGAAGGGACCCACTAGGATCATCAAAGTTCAACTCCTGGCCCTGCACAGGATGGCCCCAAGAATAAAATTAAAAGAATATGCTTAAACTATGCAATCTTTATGACAGGCTGAAAAAAAAAGAATAAAATGCAGCTGGTTCTTCCAAGAAAATAGAATTTTCATATTCAATCATTCTTTTGCGAACTAAGAATACAAAATGGATACCCAGAGCACAGGTCATCACATTACATTAATTCCTAAAGTAACTCAGTATGTTGGTATGCCACAGCACAGGAGCCAGTGGAAACAGACCTTCATTCCTTAAGGTTGCAAGTCCTATTCAGGATGACGTGGAATGAGGAAGTAATATCAAAGAAATCTAAAAACCACAACAAAATAAGATATGGTACAGTGCAGAACACCAGAGATCCACTACACTAATGCACAGTAGTTACATACAGTAGAACATGTTGTTTTGTTGTTCTTTTGTTTGAATTTTTTTTGGGGGGTGAGGGTTGTTTTTGTGGTTTTTTGGTTGGGTTTTGGGTTTTTTAAGTGCCATGGGAGTGAATAAAGCCAATATTGTTTTTATAAACTTCTTATAAAATCAAATCATATTGCTTCATTTTAGACACGCTGTTCAATGCACTTCACTCCCCAAACAGAGTCAAATTATAGAATAGAATCATAGACTAGTTTGGGTTGGAAGGGACCTTTAAAGATCACCTAGTCCAACCCTCCTGCAATGAGCAGGGACATCTTCAACTACATCAGGTTGCTCAGAGCCCTATCCAACCTGAGCTTGAATGTTTCCAAGGATGGGGCATCTACCACCTCTCTGGGCAACCTGCGCCAGTGTTTCATCACCCTCATTGTAAAAAACTTCTTCCTTATATCTACCCTCTTTCAGTTTAAAACCACTATCACTTGTCCTATTGTTACAGGCCCTACTAAAGTTTGTCTTTCTTATAAGCCCCCTTTAGGTACTGGAAGGCTGCTATAAGGTCTCCCTGGAGACTTCTCCATGCTGAACAGCCCCAACTCTCTCAGCCTGTCTTCATAGGAGAGGTATTCCAGCTCTCTAATCATCTTCATGACCCTCCTCTAGACCCGCTCTAACAGGTCTAGGTCCTCCCTATGCTGAGGACCCCAGAGCTGGACGCAGTACTCCAGGTGGGGTCTCACCAGAGTGGAGTAGAGGGGCAGAATCATCTCCCTTGACCTGCTGCCCACACTGCTTTTGATGCAGCCCAGGGTATGGTTGGTTTTCTAGACTACAAATGCACATTCCTGGCTCATGTCCACCAGCACCCCCAAGTCCTGCTCTCAATCCCTTTATCCCTCAGCTTATATTGATACCAGGAGTTGCCCAGACCCAGGTGCAGAACCTTGCACTTAGCCTTGTTGAACCTCATGAGGTTCACATGGGCACACTTCTTAAGCTTGTCCAGGTCCCTCTGGATGGCATTATGTAGTGGGTTTCTGTGGCTGGGTTTTGGTAGAGGGGAGGGGGGGCTACAGGGGTGGCTTCTGTTAGAAGCTGCTAGAAGCTTCCCCTGTCCCATGGAGCCAGTGCCAGCCAGCTCCAGGATGGACTTCCTGCCGCTGGCCAAGGCCAAGCCAATCAGGAGTAATAGTAACGCCTTTGTTATAACATATTTAAGAACAGAAGGTTGTTGTGCAGAAAGAATTCCATCCGGGGAAGAGCGGAGGGAAAACATGGGAACAGCAATGTAGACACCAAGGTCAGTGCAGAAGGAGGGGGAGGATGTGGTCCAGGCGCTGGATTTGAGGCCCCTGCAGCCCGTGGTGAAGTCCATGGTGGAGCAGGCTGTCCCCCTGCAGCCCATGGAGGACTATCGGGGTGCAGAGACCCATCTGCAGCCCATCGAGAAGCCCATGCTGGAGCAGGTGGATGCATGAAGGAGGCTGTGACCCCGTGGGAGGCCCAAGATAGAGCAGGGTCCTACTGGAGACCTGCAGCCTGTGGAGAGGGAAGCCCACACCAAAACAGGTTTTTCCCAGGTAGGACTTGTGGCCCCTGTGGGGACCCACGTCGGTACAGCTCATTCATGAAGGACTGCACCCCATGGAGGAGTGACCCAGGGGACAGCAGTTTGGGAAGAACTGCTGCCCAAGGGATGGACTCACGCTGCAGAGGTCCATCAAGGACTGTCTCCTGTGGCTGGGTCCCCACGGGAGCAGGGAAAGGACTCCTCTCTCTGAGCGGCGGCAGAAACAACAACTGACCATAATCCCCATTTCCCATCCCCCTGCACCACTGGCGGGGAGGAGGGAGAACATGGAAGGAAGGAGGGGTGGGGGAAGGTGTTTTTAAGACTCTTTTATTTCTCACTCTTTGGCTCTTATCCTGTTAGTAATAAATTTAAGTACTATCCCCACTTTGAGTCTGTTTTGCCCTCATGAGCTGGCCCTTAAATGTCACCACCAACCCGAAAGCTTACACTGGCCTTAAGCAAAGGATTCTCTATTTCCTACCTAATGGTTCCTGTATGGAGAAACTACTGATCACACTTACCCCATAATACAGATAAGGCTAATGGAAAAATGAACGGCAGCTATTTGTAATTAATTTGTGGGGAATGTATCTAAATCCATTTCTAGTGACTTCAACCTGGAAACTGCTGTTGGCAACAGCCTATACTCAAAAAAAGTTTCCCAAAATACATTCCCAGCATTCTCAAGTAAGTTTACATGTTTGACTAGACTTAATGATGTCACCAATGTCACCCACAATATGAACAAATGCCTCATTAAATGGAAAAACAAAAGAAAAAAACCCCAAAACAGAGAATGTGTTTACATATTCTGTTTTTCTAACACAGCTCACTTTTTCATCTCTCTTTCTCCAGGCACCAGATATCTTTTCATACCAGATCTCAAAAGGCTGACACATCCTCTTCCCTCCTCCCTCCCCCCGAACTAAACCAAAAGTAAGGTTCTGATTTGGATCCATTGACTGTGACCCATGTCTTTCCAATATGAAGCTCCTCACAGCACAATGGTAAAATATCACAAACCTATATACAAAATTTTGCCCCCAGAAGATAACTGGAAGACAAATCATGCTGTGACTGCAATTTGATATTAATTTCACAAGGGAATTAATATTAGAACTGTCATACTGCAGTGAAGAATTGCCTATTTTGGTTAAAAAAACACTAATCCTTTTGACCTGGAAAAAACCAGCTTTGCCAAAAAAGACCTTTGGTTCAAATAGCGCTCTTTGAAAATGCATGATTGTCATTCATCTTTAGTGGATCTCACACCACAAAGAAATAGGTTACATTACTGTTTTACACAATGAATGCATGCCTTGTACATACAGAGGGAACATCAGTACTTTTGTATTTCTCAGTAGGTGTCCATACCTCTGAATTCATGAGGGAGAAAGGAACAGCATGCCTTTACAGTGGTCAGGATTTAAACACGCAAATTGAAAAACATTAAGAAGAATTTAGTCACTGTAAAAGTTGGTGTAATACCACATCTTGTGTATGCATGTATTCAAAGAAAGTGCAAGGAATGTATACAGACTCTCCCAAGAGATTAAGCATTGCTCAGTTTTCATATTTTACTCTTGTCACAGTAAATGGGAGGGGGGTGGTAGAAACAGTTTTAGTGGGGATTAGGACACTGAGCATGACTGAAGATCCAGCGTACAACTCAGACTGATTGCAGTTTTCTCAAGAAATATGCTTTACCTAAATATATTATGCTATCTTGTCAGGACTGCTGTAACAGCCCTGGTTTGGGTCAGCATTTCCTCATTTACAATACCTTTGTAATCAGTGGCTGGCACTTGGCCTTTGCCTTAGAGTTTTGTTTAATATACTCAAGATCAATCCATTCATTTGCAAAATTAAAACATGCAAGAAACTGATGCATGTTTGACATATCTTTGCTCTTTCCATTAATCATAGAACCATAGAGTCATAGAATGGTTTGGGTAGGAATGCACATTAATGCATGTCTCTTAAAAAAACTAAAAAACCAAAAACTACAAGGTTAGTAAAATTTGATTATTTCAAAGAAAGTGGAGCCAGGTAAACAAGATCATTCTCTTTGTGCAACAGGCAAATTGGCTGCAGCACATGCTGCACACTTGCCACTGTGCCCCATTTGAGCCTAATCAAATCTATTCCAAAAGCATAATTTTCCAGCATTGGAAGTGCCAGAAGAGTAACAATAATAGGAGACAGAAACTATGACTCTTTAAAATAGAAGTGTCAGCAAAGGATTTTAAAGTGGTTTACATCTGGTTTCTAAACACATACGCACTTTCACTGGGACAGCCACTTGGAAACATCAAAGAAGGCAGTGTATGATATTTATTACTTCTATAAAAAGAAGGACAAATGCCTTCAGAATGACTGGCAAATCCACCTCACTCCTCCAGGCATGGAGAGATCTCCAATAGAAAAAAGCATAATCAGAAGTCCCACTGGAGAATGTTCCAATTAAACAGTTGATTTTAAGGAGTAGTGAAGATACGCAAAGCACTTAAGTTTTGGTCTCTTCTCAACAAGAATCACAGAATCATTTAGGCAGGAAAAGATGTCCAAGATCATCGAGTCCAACCTTTGACTGATCTCTACGTTGTCAACTAGACCATAGCACTAAGTGCCATGTCCAGTCATTTCTTAAACACCTCCAGGGGTGGCGACTCCACCAGCACCCTGGGCAGCCCGTTCCAATGCTTAACCACACTTTCCATGAAGAAATTCCTCCTGATGTCCAACATGAACCTCCTCTGGCAACAGTCATTCCTTGTTGTCCTACTGATGGCTGTCTGGAAGAAGAGGCTGACCCCCACCTGGCTACAACCCCCTTTCAGGTAGTTGTAGAGAGTGAGAAGGTCACCCCTGAGTCTCCTTTTCTCCAGGCTAAACACACCCAGCTCCCTCAGCTGCTCCTCATAGGACTTACTGTCTAGACCCTTCACCAGCTTTGTTGCCCTCCTCTGGACACACTCCAGCACCTCAATGTCTGTTTTGTAGTTATGGGCCCAGAACTGGACACAGTACTCAAGGTGTGGCCTCACCAGTGCTGAGTACAGGGGAAAAAATCACTTCCCTATCCTGCTGGCCACACTATTTTTGATACAAACCAGGATGCCATTGGCCTTCTTGGCCACCTGGGCACACTGCTGGCTCATGTTCAACTGTTGTCAACCAACACCCCCAGGTCCTTTTCCACTTTTTCCAGTCACTCTTCCCCCAGCCTGTAGTGCTGCATGGGTTTGTGACTGAGGGGCAGGACCAAGCACTTGACCTGTTTGAACCTCATACTATTGTTCTCAGCCCATTGACCCAGTAATATTGAGCCCTGGGGAATACCACTGCTGATTGGCCACCAGCTGAATGTGGCACCATTCACCACCACTCTCTGGGCCCAGCCATCCAGACAGTTTTTAACCCAGCAAAGAGTCCGCCTGTCCAAGCCCCAGGCTGCCAGCTTTTCCAGGAGAATGCCGTGGGAGACGGTGTCAAAGGCTTTACTGAAATCCAGGTAGACTACATCCACTGCCTTTCCCTCATTCACTAGGTGGTTCACCTGGTCATAAAAGGAGATCAGGTTGGTCAAACAGGACCTGCCTTTCTTAAACCCATGCTGGCCTGGCCTGATGCCCCAGTTGTCCTGTATGTGCTGTGTGATCACACTCAAGATAATCTGCTCCATAATCTTCCTGGGTACCAAGGTCAGGTTGACAGGTCTGTAGTTCCCTGGATCCTCCTTCCACCCTTTCTTATGGATGGGTGTCATATTGGCCAACCTTCCATCGTCTGGGACCTCCCCAGTTGTCCAGGACCAATGATAAATGATGAAGAGTGACTTGGTAAGCTCTTCTGATAGTTCCCTCATTACCCTAGGATGAATCCCATCTGGTCCCATAGACTTGCTAACATCTAAGTAGCTCCTCCCGAATTGCAGAGGGACTTATTCTGCTCCCTGTCCCTGTCTACCAGCTCAGGGGGTTGGTTGTCCTGAGGATAACTAGTCTTTCTGTTGAAGACTGAGGCAAAGAAAGCATTAAGTACCTCAGCCTTTTCGTCAGCCTTGGTGACAGTGTTCCCCCCTATGACCAATAAAAGATTTTCCTTGGCCCTCCTTTTGTTGTTGATGTAATTATAAAACCACTTTTATTATCTTTCACAGCAGTGGCCAGATTGAGTTCTAGCTGAGCTTTCTCTTTTCTAATTTTCTCTCTAGATGACCTAATGACATCCTTGTACTCTTCTTGAATTGCCTGTCCCTTCTTCCAACAGTCATAAACCCTCTTTTTTTCCCCAAGTTCCAGTGAAATCTCCTTGTTCAGCCAGGCCAATCTTCTTCCCTGACAGCTTGTCTTTTGGCACATAGGGATGGTCTGCTTCTGTTCCTTTAAGATTTTCTTCTTGAAGAATGTTCAGCCTTCCTGGGCCCCTTTGTTATTAAGGACTGTTTCCCAAGGGACTCTCTGAACCAGTGTCCTGAACAGGCTGAAGTCTGCCCTCCGGAAGTGCAAGGTCGAGGTTTTGTTGATCCCCTTCCCCTTACTTCACCAAGAATCAAAATAATTTCATGGTCACTGTGCCCAAGATGGCCTCTGACCACCCCATCTCCCACCAGCCCGTCTCTGTAAACAGCAGGTCTAGTGGGACACTGCCCCTGGTAGGCTCATTTACTAGCTATGTCAGGAAGATTTCTTCCACGTGCTCCAGGAACCTCCTATACTGTCTCCTCTCTGCTGTGTTGAGTTTGCAGCAGACATCTGGCAAGTTCAAGTGTCCCACAAGAACAAGGGCCAGTGACTGTGAAACATCAGCCAGTCCCTTATAGAATATTTCCTCTTCATCCTGGTCAGGTAGTCTATAACAGGCTCCTGCCAGGAGATCTGCCTTATTAGCCTTCCCCCTGATTCCCATTCATAGACACGTGATCTTATCATCACTATCCTTGAGCTCTAGACAGTCAAAACACTCATTAATGTACAGAACCATCCCACTGCCTCTCCTTCCTCTCCTGTCCCTTCTGAAGACCTTGTAGCCGTCCATTCCAGTGTTAAGGAAACTTCCCTGTCTGACCATCTAGGAGCCACTCCGACAGTCACACTCACATGACCTGAGCTAGGACAGAGGCCCCTTTGCAGCTACAGCCCCCACACTCGCACAGTCAGACAAGGTTTCCGTACTGGCTCAATGCCAGGTTTCCCATAGCAGAGTCTCAGATGTTCAGATCAATGAAATAGTTTAATTTTGTTGCAAAAACTAAATAACAGAATAACAACTCAAGCTGAGTGCCTCCGAAGAGGGACCCTGAACAAAGCAACCCCTGAGCTTTTATATCCTTACAGTCTAAGCATGGGAAAGTCTGGGGGTCCTCGGCTACTGCTGTGTCTCTCAGTGTCTGGTCCCCTGGTTGGCACCACAGGTCCCTGGTGCCCTTTGTTGTGCAACGGATTGGTGCCAGTTCATGGCCTCTTGCCTGGGGCTCCCACCACCCAGAACTCAATCTGCAGCCCACACTGCAGCTGCACCCCGAGCTACCTGCACTATACGTATTCCTTAACAGCAGCACTCCACTCATGCAAGTCATCCCACCATGTTTCCATGATGGCAACTACATCATAGTTTTCCTGCTGCACCATGGCTTCCAGTTCCTCTTGTTTGTTACCCATACTGGGTGCATTAGTGTACATGCACTTCAGTTGGACTAAAGATTTCACCCCCAACACTGGCATACCACCCCCAGGCTCATCTCTAGCAAGCCCGATCTCATCCCCTTCCCCCTTTAAACCTAGTTTAAAGCCCTCTCAATCAGCCCTGACAACTCATGGGCTAGAATCCTTTTGCCCCTTTTAGACAGGCAAACCCCATCTGTCTCTAGAAGGCCTGGTGCAGTATAAACTGCCCCATGATCAAAAAAACCCAAAATTTCACAGATTACACCAGTCTTTAAGTGTCAGAGACTCAAATGATTAATGGTTTAAACATTGTCAAGATCACCAAAAGACTTTTGTCAAACTGCAAAGAAACAACTGCTCATCCAGTAAAGCCCACCACTCCCTGAATATGCCTACTGCAAAAGGATGTGCTGTTGTCCAGCTATCCCAGGTGCAGAAGGGTGTGCATACCTGAAGCTATAAACTGGATTTCCATATAAGGGAAGAGGCTGATAAGAGGCAAATCCTTCAGATGGGATAATCCTTCTTACCATGTCAATGTCCTCCCTTACATTATGACTGCTGTGAAAACCCCTCGGTGGAGCATCAAAGACATTCACATCTAGCCTAGGCTATTCATCTTAGATGATGGACCATAATGGACCATGATTGATGCTGACATAATAGGCAACTGTAAAGTCTTAGAAGGTGTCAGAGACTCATGACGTGTCCTATGACATCATCCATTGTAAAACTCCCCACCCCAGAGGAGATACTAGGCGTTCCCACCTGAGTGTATATAACTCATGAAATCTTTGAGTTTGGGGTGTTTCCCCCCACCCCTGACAGACCAAGACCATCACTTCGACAGGACTGTGACCACCACTTCAACCAACAGACATAGAAGATGCAACTACCAAGTTTCATTGCTGGATCCAGAGGGTGGTGACTATAGATATATCTTTCTACTTTTATCCTTTCTCTTTCTCAAGTGTTATTTTTATGCCTTAATATTGCTATATTACTATAGATGATAACAACCAAAATGGCTACACACCTCTTTTCCTTTGAAACAAGATTGTTCTAAAATAAACCCTACATATATATATTTACAAACACCAATCATTCAGTGTTGTTTCACTCTTATCTACCCTAAAGGGATTTATTAACAAGGACCTGGGTTACCCTTGCCTTCTGGGGCGGGTTGTAACATTAAGCCATGTGCTGATCAGGTGGGTTCTCCCATTCCTTTCAGCATTCTTCCCTGCTACCAAAGGAATTGAGGAAAACACCACCTGTGCTCCTGGAAGAGTCCCTGGAGTCACTCCCAGAGTCCCAAGGAAAAGTACCCTTGGCATTCAGTTAGATACGAGTTGCAATTTTATTCATAAAAAGAATTCCTTAATGCACTCTGGTTTCTCTATGCAGCCTTTAGAAAAAAAAGTTTGCTATAGGTGCTGTGTTTTTTGGAGAACAGACTTTCATTTTGATCTAATTCATTCCACTGAATTAAACTTTTATGTATTGGTCTTAACATGCTTCATGCTGATTGTATTGTATATGAGAGTATAATCACTCCCTATGCATTTCACATTAGCTGGCTGATTAATGCAATAGATTACCTGCAGCACTGATGGCAAGAGGGAATCATTGCCCTTCTGCACACTAAAATTCGAATGCGCATTAGGAGTGGTGGTGTAGTCCAGGGACAAAAACAGTGTGTAATTCCTTAAATTTCTCTTTCTCTCTTGCTGCATACCTCTGCTCCAAGGGTTAAAAGACACACTTGTATTCAGCTGAAAGGAAACAGGCATTTACATTTTGAGATTGTATTCTAAGCTATCATCAACTACATGCTCCAATCTGTGTGTCAGGTAATGAAAAACTACTGCTCCTGTCTTCCCACATTTTCAGCGTTTAGCACAATGAAAAAAGGAACTAACACAGCACTTCTGACATTTTGCATGAGTCCATTGTTCTGGGTTATGCCTTTTTCAGTTTGTTTTAAAAACTGCTGCATCTTTGTGGACACTCTGCCATTTGACTAAAGGGTTTCATAGAAGAAGAGAAATTTGCTTGAAAGGTGTAGTTTACAGTATCATAGCCTGAGACTATAATCTCCTAAGAGAGCATTTAGGTATCTGTCACATGTCCATTAGATGCCCCTCTATGCACTTATAGTACCCTATAACCTAATCACCATAGCAAGGCATGGGCTATTAGTCTATAAAGCTGGGGGAAGTATAAAGCACCTGCAAATGAATCTCACTAATTAACTTCCCTAATATCCCCCAAATCATTCATTTGCTCACAAACAGTCAACTGAAGGTGAAAACACTGCTAATACTAGCACAAATAGTACAAAGCCACTCCTCTATGAATAATGATATGATTCTTCACAATTTTAAGTAGTTGCCAGCATTTACAGCTAGGCAGTGAACACAAAGTATGTTCCTGCTCAAAATAGAGACTAGATACTTTATCTATTTCAGAGACTTTGACAATTTTTAGAATAAAAGTTAATGTGACTACTAACTATAAATACACTACCCTATATCTAAATCTATCATAAAGATGAATGAATTAATTAATCTTCTTAGGAAGATGCAAAATTGGACAAGTTTTTGAAGTTTGTCAAAAAAACCAAGATATTCAGAAAATAAAGGGATGAAAATACATCTCATTTTTTAAGAGTGGAGTAGGTGCAAACACTCCCTTGTATGGTGAAAAAGGTCAGGAAAAATGTATGGTTGCAGCAACTGTGTTCAGAGAAAGTAAATAACCCACTATAATAGGCCAGAAGAACACATTTTGATTGCCTAGTCTGAATTCCTTCATACTCTAAGATTTCCTGAGTTAATTTTACCTTCAAGTCCAAAAGTGATGGCTGAGTTTTTACAAAAAACAGCATACTTAAAAATTTAAGACTGCCAATTTGATAATCTATCACAGCTGGTTAGCTGATCTACTACCTGGCTACCATGATTCAAAATTCTAAGCTTATTTCTAGTTTGCTAGTTAAATTTGTCCAGCTCCAATTGTAATATTCAGTTACCTTTTGTTTGAATGGTAGAAGAGTCTTCACTATCAAGTTTTAGTCTATATAGGTGTCTTAAATCATGGAGATCCTCCTCCTTTGTCATGCATGACAGGCTCGAGCAGACCGAGATTCTTGCATCTCTCACTTTAGATTACATTTCCAATTTTTCAGTTATTTTTCCAGTATCCATTCAAGAGAGAAAACTGGAAAATTCCAGATTGCTGGAATGAAGAAATTAATGAAGATTCAGTAATTCCTCTCCATAGATCTATTACTTCTCTTGAGCTCTGATATTTACTAGAGGTGGTATCAGCAGCTTAATGTTATTGAAGTATTAAAAAAGGGAAAAAATAATGCCAAGTACCAGTTTGGGCTCACAGTAAAACTCTGACCTTAATGTTGGAAGTCACGACTCTACAGTTAGGGCCACAATAAGTTTTATACCAGCTCCAATACAGAACAATTTTTAGAACATTTTAGAACGTTTATAAGTAAATTGGTTCAACAGGGAATAAAAACTCTAAAAATTGTTTTTATGTGGGTACTTGAAGAAATTCGGCTCCTACTGCAGAAGTACTTTCTATCCAATGGAATTAAATGGAAACTCAAACTTTCTGTATGGCATTAAAATTAACCCCCTAAACCCTCAAGCTAGGCTTATAGACTAAATTTAATTACTTTTACCATTAGTCCTCAAACCAAATAAATGTAGTTTAAATACAGGAAAGAATATAATCTTTAAAAACAGCTCCCACTTACTGTCATACTCCAGCCTCATATACCCTCAATTTCAAATACCATTATGACATATACCAATAATCTTCTACCGTTTTGTAATGAAGGAAGAAGGAAATGATCCTCAAAAAAAATGGACAGAACCCATCTTTACACAATGGCAGCCTGGCCTCATTCACCAGGGAAATGTATTTAGCAGTAATTGAGACACTCCAGGGCCACGACAGCAATTTCTTCAAATTGTCATCCATAACTCAGGCATTACTGTCTTGTGATGCGAACTTAGAAGTACTATTAATTTAGTACCTCCAATACCATAAATCATTCAAATACACTGTCATATATTAACAGCTTATTCTGTGCAAGAGATGTTACCTTAAGTACATGAACTGAAGGCAAACATGTTTTGTAATTGTATGGCAACCACACTACGGCAGCTAAGACTAAGAAAACCAATAATGAGAAAAAGATTATCAATTAAGCAAAGACAGTCTACTGGATATGACACAATTATAGACACAAGTATGTGCAAGATATCACTCCACCCATAAGTCCCACAATGAAAGATCAATGGAAATAGTGCAAAGCATGATGCATCCCACCTCCTTTGAAACATAGGCATTTCTACAGCTTTCACTTCAAGGCCAGAAATGTAATATGTGCAATTGATTAATCTAAACTCTGAAATTTGCAGGTGCAGGGCATTTGGACTCTCCTTAGCTTTAAAACAGAGCATGATTCAATTAGAATTCAGATACCTAAAGAAATCAAGTAAATATGGATATAAGCTTGGCACTCAAATTTCAAAATTAAAAGCTCGCTGTACCATTTTTGAAAGGCCATAAAATATGGGAGAAAGTGACTGTTTCTACTGCATAGTGGATCCTAAAATGAAACTAAGTATGTAGCTCCAGAAAAATGGTATTAGAACACAAAACTTGTAACGAATGCTTAACTTAAGTGGTTCTTTTTCATGGTAGCCATGAAGTAGTCACCAAATCTGGCATCAGAAAGGAATTTCTCTAGAGGCATACTGGCAACAATCCTAGCTGCTTTTGTCCTTTTTTACCCTTCCCTTAAGTATTAAGCAGAGATAATCTATTTAGAACAGCTGACGTGTCCCATTCATGCAAGTTTGTCTCTCTAATTGCAAAGGAAAGGAATGCCTGAGAGAGAAATATAGATGGAGAATAGTTTCATTTAGTTAAGGTTAAAAGAATCTAACTTGGTCAAATAGTAATTAGATCTCTCTTAATTGATCTAATGATTCCTTGCCTAAACTCAACAGTCAGAATTAAGTTTTAGATGAGGAGCAAAGTGTTACTAATAAAAATTAAGCCATGATCCTTCAGGAAATATATTGTGCTATTTCTCTGCATGAATGACCTTGTAAAATGATATTTTAGTTATAAAATTTAACACAAAAATATATCACTAACTTGGAAAATGTAAAAATATTAGCAAATGTGAACTCAAAGTAGAACATCAGGCTGTTCCAACAGTTAAAAAGCAGCCCCCCGTAGGGCAAAGTACTAGTGAAAAACTACTAAGACTATTAGAACTACTAAAGCAAAGATATATTATTCCGCTCAGGAAATATCTTTGAGAACAAGCCATTTAGTACACATAACAGAAAGGATTGTAAAGACATCATCCAGAAAAGCTTTATCCCACAAATGAGGCTCATAGCAATATCATGAAAGGTTCCTACACTTAAAAATTATAGATACAATCATGTAATTGAGATAGACAGAAGCTTATACATTAAAATGTGGAGAGTACCCAGCTGGAAGTAAAGAATATCTTTTAAGTTCTCCTCAACTTCATGAAATACAAGAACCAACAGAGATTAGGATCAGCAATCAAGAAAAAGTTTACCAGTTTTATCCACTACCCTGCCTTGCAAGAGCTCTCTGGATATACCCTCTTCCCCATGTATTGGGTTTGGCTGAGATGGAGTTCATTTCCCCATAGCAGCTCTCACAGTGCTGTGCTTTGCATTTGTAGCCTGAAAGGTGTTGATAACACACCACTGTTTTGGCTACTGCTGAGCAGCACTGGCACAGCATCAGTGCTGTCCCTCTGACATCCCTTCACCCCCAAAGGCCAGTAGGCTGGGGGTGGGCAAGATCTTGGGAGAGGACATAGCCGGGCCAGCTGACCCAAATTGACCAAAGGGATATTCCATATCATATGACATCAGCTCAGATATAAAAGCTAAGAAAAGGAGGAGGAAGAACAAGGCATTCGGTATTCTGACATTTGTCTTCCGGAGCAACTGCTACGTGTACTGAGACCCTGCTTCCTGGGAAGTGGCTGGACATCACCTGCTGATGGGAAGTCAAGAATCAATCTTTTGTTTCCCTTTGCTTTCGCACATAGCTTCTGCTTTAGTAAACTCTTTATCTTTACCCACGAGTTCTTTTCCATCTTATTTTTCCCCCCCTTGTCTTGTTGAGGAGGGGACTGACAGAGCAGCTTGGTGGGCACCCAGCAGCCAGTCAAGGTCAACCTGCCATACCATGACACAACCATCATATAAGTTCTATAAGAAACTAATCCTTGACCAAAAAACAACCTTCTTCCCCCTTAAACTGTTCTTAAATATAAAAATGGAGGAGGTCTACTAGAAATGTTTTGAAATATGCAAATTATGTGAAGTTTCTTCACCTCAAAGGCAAGCAAGAAGATATTGAAAATGGTAGTTCACAAAAAAAATCTGATCCTATAATCTATGAGTTGACAAGATGTTGGGCTCTCTCGCTCCACCAAGTAGATATTTGTCTTAGATTCTTCTACTTGACTCCTTTCGTCAGGTTAAGCATCTCAGATTTAGTTCAAGAGTTTCAGCTTTATTAAGCTGTCACAAGAGCAGCCCCACTTTGATAACAATAGCTGCTCCAATTATGGCTTGGTTTAGGGTTGACAAGTATAACGATTCATTTGTGGCACATGAAAAGCAATAAAAGGTTGGTTTGCATTACAGCTTTAAAAACGTAGGCACTTTTTTTCATTTAATTTGTCACTTTGCTTTTGCTAAGATGACATTTAAATTGCAGTAAAAGGCAAATGAGGCTTGTTGTTTAAATGTAATTCCTGTATTTAAATGATCTGTGATGGCGCAGTGTTCAAATGGGAACACTTGTTTCACAGTGGGCCCTGATTGCAACTTGACATTTGTATTCAGGTCCTGTTTTATCCATGTGGCTAAAGGGCTTCCAATTTCATTTCACAGTCAGAGGCTTGCAGAAAACACCAATTAACTTGCAGATCCCATTTGCCAACAAAACTCAGCTTCTTCTCAAAGTCTGGCATGTGGCAGTGTTCAACATTTAATTGCAAAGCAGAGGCTTGCAGCTGGGCACAAAGTCAAATTTTATCATTTTTCATTTTCACAGAGAGCAAGAAACTTTGACAATTTTTGATGGATTACTATTAATGAATTACTGCTGTAGTAAGGTTGCATGGACCATTTTTTCCCCTCTAGAGTACAAAGAAGGTTAACTGACTGACCCAATCTGACTTCTATTGAAGTCAACACAATTTACCTTAAACTTCAGCAGAAACTCTGATCAGAGCCCAATGTGTCCTTCCAGTATCCTTGGCCAATGCCCAATGGCAGGCAGGAAGCATCAATTAAGTTCTAATGAAAGGCTCGAGTGACCCAGTCAAGGAGCAAAGGCGAAGTTATTTAAGTATGCTTAAAAACCTATGTCAAAATAGAACTGACAGAGTGGTCACATGCCTAGCTGTTGGCAGACAGCATACCAGAGCAAGCAAGGCAGCCTTCATTAAGCAGAATCTATATTTACATACTTTATATGTCCTAAAAATCTCTATAACTACAATGCTACTTATCAGTGAAATAAATGAATCATAGATAAAGCATTTTTTAAAAAAAAAGATATACATATATGCCACTCCCAATTACTCAGAACAGATAATACAAAAAACTGAATATGCAAAGGCCTGTCCCACTCCCTTTATTGATATTTCTCCAACATCTTAGAAGATGACAAGATAGGAAACCAACATTATTTTAGAATATAGTGATACCATCGCCCACTTAAACCCAATGTCTTTCTCTGCTACTTCTGGCAGAGACCAAAGGTTGTCAGGGATATCCTGCTCTTCCTTCTGTAGTTTGCTATTGTAACTAACTCTGGTCTCCCTTAAAACCTCCTTCAACTTTTGCACATTCATATGCATGTTTTACCTTAATAAAGAAATGTGTTTAACTAGAGTGAAACTCAAAGTGAAATCCTAGCAAAAACATGGCAGCAGCTTCTAATTTTCACACAAGGTAGGATTCAAGTTGAAGAGATTCATCCAATTAACAGAGATTTTCGGGGAACTTGTTAAGCACCAGTGGAAGGAATCCTACTTGTGTGGGGAAGGAATGAACAGATTAGCAACATAAACACAAGCTGGAGGTGGAAGAACAAAGTTAAGTTCTACACTTAGCCTACTGTACACTCAAAGTGATTGAAATGTATTTGCAATTGAAACTGTGTTACATATTCTGATACTGTTAGAGGGGGCAGAGCAGTTCAGGACTGAAACAACAAGGTCTGCCTCAGATTGCAAGTACAGCAGCTGAGGTAGTAGTGAGGCTGGAGGCTGCACTTCAGCTTTTTGGGAGTGGCAACTATAATTCTGATAAAACAGAGGTAAACTAATCAATTAGATTAATCTCAAATATTGATTATTTGATGCTGCAGGCGGAGAGATTCCACCTTCAGATAGGTACTGTCAAGAAAATTACATTAACATGGAACTGATGAACCAAGAAGAAGAGCCACTAAAACTTTAACAAAACCTTTTATATTTATTGTCAGCATGTAGAAGACCATTACAGGTAACAGATGGAGAGCATATTTCTACCTCTCCCACCACCTACCAGCTCAACCTGCATAAGCAATGGCAAAGAAGCATGAGATGCTCTGGTTTTCAGGATGGGAGGATACAATTTTGCTGTGTACATGTCCAACTTGGCGGAAAGCATTATTCTCCATCAAGCCGAGGTATCATAAAAATTACATACTAAGAGGATTGGTATGCTTGAAGGTGAAGTTATTATATCTACACTCTCTGACAGAGCTTTGCCTACTCTGATATTAGGCTTTCCATCACAAAATTCTATTATATAAACTACAGACAACCAGTGCTTTATTAGTCTAATGCTTCATTTTGAATGAACATAATTTATGTTAAACAGGTTATATCTAGTGAAGTGGAGGCCTCATGGCCCAATGCTGTTTCAGTGAGGCAGAGAAGAGCACCCGTGTCTCTGTACCAGCCATTAGCCTCACTCCCCCTTCACTGTGAAAAACAAGCCTTGTTGTAAATCTGGTCTGTTAAGAAGATAAGGATGCATGCAAAGACCCTCTGATGAAGGTCAAAGAGCCTTTACTGATGTCTCAGCACATGGAGGAGGACAAAAGTGTTTATTGCACCTCTTTTGTCAACTATAAATTCTGACCAAAGGTAACTGAGACTCTCATTAAGCCCCATTTACATATTATCTTTCACACCACTTGGAATGAAAATGAGGAAGAGCATGAGACATGTAATACATGTATGACCAAAGTCACCAAACATCACCTGTAACATTCAATTGTTCCATCCCATTGGGACGGGCCAAAAATTTATAGTATAAAAGGGTGGCTTTGGGGAAGAAAGTGTTGGAGGGGGAAAACACCTCTGTCTGCTTGGGATTGGTCGATGGACTGTGTCTCTCCTCTTCTCCTGAAGGGATGCCTTTAGGTGAACTTTGTGCCTCCAACTGGAATTGTGCCTCCAACAGGGGATCAAGGCTACCATTAGCAAATTTGTGAATGACACCAAGTTGGGTTGGAGTGTAGATCTGCTGGACAGTAGGAAGGCTCTGCAGAGGGATCTGGACAGGCTGAATTGATGGACTGAGACCAATGGCATGAGGTTCAACAAGACCGAGTGCTGAGTCCTACACTTCGGCCACAATAACCCCATGCAGTGCTACAGGCTGAGGGAAGAGTAGGTAGAAAGCAGCCCAGTGGGAAAGGACCTGGAGGTGCTGGTCAACAGATGGCTAACATGAGCCAGCGGTGTGCCCAGGTGGCCAAGAAGGCCAATGGCATCCTGGTTTGTATCAAAAATAGTGTGGCCAGCAGGATAAGGAAGTGATTTTTTCCCCTGTACTCAGCACTGGTGAGGCTGCACCTCAAATCCTGTGTCCAGTTCTGGGCCCATCACTACAAGACAGACATTGAGGTGCTGGAGTGTGTCCAGAGGAGGGCAAGAAAGCTAGTGAAGGGTCTAGACAGTAAGTCCTATGAGGAGCAGCTGAGGCAGCTGGATGTGTTTAGCCTGGAGAAAAGGAGACTCAGGGGTGACCTTCTCACTCTCTACAACTACCTGAAAGGGGGTTGTAGCCAGGTGGGGTCAGTCTCTTCTTCCAGGCAGCCGGCAATAGGACAACAAGGAATGACTGTTGCCAGAGGAGGTTCATGTTGGACATCAGGAGGAATTTCTTCACGGAAAGTGTGGTTAAGCATTGGAACGGGCTGCCCAGGGTGCTTGTGGAGTCGCCATCCCTGGAGGTGTTTAAGAAATGACTGGACGTGGTACTTAGTGCTATGGTCTAGTTGACAACGTAGAGATCAGTCAAAGGTTGGACTCAATGATCTTGGATGTCTTTTCTAACCTAATTGATTCTGTGATTCTGTGAACTGCATTGGAGCAGACCCAGGAACATTCATTTCTATCTATCTATCTATCTATCTATCTATCTATCTATCTATCTATCTCACTATTAGATCGCTGCTCCTATACTTTCTGTAGCGACACCTATTAACACTCTGTAGTTAGTGCATTTATCACTAGCAATCCTGAACCTGCTTTCCCATTGCTTCAATAAACTGTGCTATCTGTGAATCTGGATCGTGTAAGTCCTTATTGAATGTGACTAGACCTATAAATTGCAATCTGTGCTTGTGCAAGTTTCTCTTGAACTTAACCAGACTTATAGTGTTGAATTGGTTCTAATCAGAAGTTAAGCCCAGTTGCACCCAGCCCCTCTGATCTCTGAGGACCAGCTGGCATGCAAGGGGATTTATTTACTGCTAAATTCCTATACCCTTAACGCAACACCACCTGATGATGAATTTCATGAACTAGTGTTGCCTTGCAAAAACAAGTTTCTTTTTAACAGCTTCAAAATTTGTTATCTACAGTCTATTGATTATTATCTCATTTGTCTTTATTAGTAGGAACAGGTAACTATACTGATGTCACCTATATTTGCAAAATCACTCACAGAATAGGGAGTGGGAAAACAAAGAGGAAAGGGCTTCTTTTGAATTTTTTACCATCTCCTTCATAAAACCCTTAGAAAACCAGTTCCATCATGTATTTATATTTAAACTCTAAATGGAATCCTGCAACCTGTATCACTAATTTAGAACAGTATTAGACTACTTTATACAAGGCAAGTGCACGCTGACCAGAGACACCTACAATGAGAAACACTGCCCCAGGAGTTTTGCAGATCTAGTGAATAATAGAAGCAAGTAAGACTGGTTATAGGAGGAAAGGTAGTTCAAATAAATAAAACTGAATTAGAAAAGCTAAGGAAGTGGCTTCAAAGAAACTGCCTAGACCTGCTTAGCAAGGGTCAGACAGCCCAGAAGTGACCAGACTTACAGTACTGGATTGGTAAATCCCACTATTTGTGCATCTGTGCTCGTGAAAGTTCTTCTTATTGAACTTGTCCAGACTTGTAGTGCCAAATTGGTTATAATCAGGAATTAAGTCCAGCCGCATCCAGGCCCTCTGATCTCTGAGGACCAGCTGAAGCGCAAGGGGGGTTATTTTCTGCCAAATTTTTATACCCTTAAATGCAACAGAAAATCTGTGTAGTTGGCAGGATTGCCATAGATAAACTGCTACAGAAATATGTGTGCACCTTGACAAGCTGGGAAAGACTGGGCTAAAAGTTTTGGAAAGTTATGATAAAAATGTGTATTGAGCAATGTCTAACAGAACAGAAACTAAAAGTTGGAAAAGGGAAAGGAATTATCTGTGCTGTATTAGGTGTTTGTCTATCCTATGCACAAGATAAGGCTAAAGAATCCTTGCCTTCCCAAAAAATTTCAAGTGTGGAATATTTAGTGATTCAGTCTGAAAATGAGCTAAAAGCATTATTGGCCTTTGAAAAAGGAATTAGAGAAAAAAATGGAAATTTGCATAGATTCCCTTATGGTAGAAACTGGAAATTTGAAAACTGAATTGGCTGCAGCAGAAAAATGGGGAAAATATCTGAAAGAAAAAATATAACTGTTAATGAGCCAAACACCTTCTCCAAGACGGAATATGTGCAGTGAATCTCTCTGACCACGGGGGTCGGATTTTATTGAGTAAGAAGTGGGAGGCTATTGGGGTCTGAGAGTGGTTTTAACCACCACTCCTGGAGATGATGATTATTCTTTAACTGCACGAGTGGTATACTGGGCAGGAGAAATAGATGTGCAGGTGTAGTGGGTTTCTGTGGCTGGGTTTTGGTAGAGGGGAGGGGAGGCTACAGGGGTGGCTTCTGTTAGAAGCTGCTAGAAGCTTCCCCTGTCCTATGGAGCCAATGCCAGCCAGATCCAGGAAAGACTTCCTGCTGCTGGCCAAGGTTGAGCCAATTAGGAGTAAACAGTATTGCCTCTGTTATAACATATTTAAGAAAAGAAGGTTGTTGTGCAGAAAGAATTCCATCCAGGGAAGAGCGGAGTGAGAACATGGGAACAACAATGTAGACACCAAGGTCAGTGCAGAAGGAGGAGGAGGAGGTGCTCTGGGCACCGGAGCTGAGGTTCCCCTGCAGCCCATGGTGAAGTCCATGGTGGAGCAGGCTGTCCCCCTGCAGCCCATGGAGGACCATTGGGGTGCAGAGACCCATCTGCAGCCCATGGAGAAACCCATGCTGGAACAGGTGGATGCATGAAGGAGGCTGTGACCCCGTGGGAGGCCCAAGATGGAACAGGGTCCTGCGGGAGACCTGCAGCCCATGGAGAGGGAAGCCCACACCAGAGCAGGTTTTTCCCGGGTAGGACTTGTGTCCCCTGTGGGGGACCCACATCGGTACAGCTCATTAATGAAGCACTGCACCCCATGGAGGAGTGACCCAGGGGACAGCAGTTTGGGAAGAACTGCTGCCCAAGGGATGGATTCACGCTGCAGAGGTCCATCAAGGACTGTCTCCCGTGGGAGGGATCCCACAGGAGCAGAGGAAGGACTCCTCTCCCTGAGCAGCGGCAGAAACGACAACTGACCAGAAACAACAACTGACCATAATCCCCATTCCCCATCCCCCTGCACCGCTGGGGAGGAGGAGGGAGAACATGGAAGGAAGGAGGGGTGGGGGAAGGTGTTTTTAAGACTCTTTTATTTCTCACTCTTTGACTCTTATCCTGTTAGTAATAGATTTAAATAATATCCCCACTTTGAGTCTGTTTTGCCAGTGCAGGTAATCAGTGTGACCTCTCTCAGTTCTTATCTCAGGTCATGAATCCTTAGCTGGTTTTTTTTCTCTCTCCTCTGTCCAGTTGCAGAGGGAGAGTGAGAGAGTGGTTTTAGTGGGTACCTGGCATCTGGCCAGGGTCAACCCACTACAGCAGGATAGATCTACTGGTTATTAAAACTACTGGATTCTCTGATCTCACAGCTTCTGTGCAGAAAGCAGCTTGTATACAAGCTATGTATGAGAGGGATAGGCTTAGAAGGTCTCCCATGTTAGCCCCTATTGATCCAGCCAGATTAATCCCTCTTATTCAGGGTCTTCCGGACAGTCTCAATACCTTTGTAGCAAAATTTCAGGATGGAATGCGGGAGGTTCATGTCCTAAATGCCACGGTTCCTGGGCATCTGGGGGGCCGGGGGCAGATGATGTGTTTAGCTACCTGGAGTAAATCTGTTCAGGAAATAGTGAATTACGGACGCTGGATGGGATGGGTCAGATAACTGTTGTTAAAGCTCCTGAGCCTACTTGATGGATATTAGCAGTACAGTGGCTCCAAGGAAAATACCCTGAACCTTCTATTGATATTCCAGTCAGATCTTGAAAAATTATGGTTGAATTTCTAATTGACACAGGGACCTGAATGTTGGTAATTACAAAGGAAACAGCAAATATTTTGGGAATTATACCCAGTGACCATAAACTTAAATTTACTGGAATTGATGGTATAATAAAGGAATGTCCCACAGCAAAAATTTCCATCTGGTTCCTCGGGGAAAAACAATTTACTAAGGTTGAAGTGTTGTGGGGTCCACCCAAACAAAACTTTTAGGAATTGATTTACTTTATGGGCAAATCTGGAAACTCCCAGATGGAACTCTGTGGAGTTTCTCAGTGGAAGACACCGGGTTTCTGGGGATACAAATAGAATCTGAAAGAATGTGGGATGATTCGGGCTCTGAAAATTTTATCAGTCTATTAGAGGAATCAATACCATTGTTGCTTTCTAAAATTACTAATGTAAAAGAGCCCAACAGCATCACTTATAGGGACTGATGAGGTGGTGACGGTTTTGGAAAAAAGAGGCATCATTGAAAGGACTCATTTGCCTTATAATTCACTGGTGTGGCCAGTAAAGAAACTGACCTGGCATGGGCATTTCACAGTATATTGACAGTTAACTGTTAATACTGCACCTTTAACTGCTGTAGTTCCAAACATTGCTGAGACAGTGACACTGATGGGGGGGGGCTGCTCATGGCTTGGATGGCTGCCCTAAATGTCAAGGACATGCTTTCGTGATTCCCCTCCTTGAAAAGGATAAAACACAGTTTGCCTTTACATGGAGTGGGATCCAATACACTTTTAATAGGCTTCCACAAGGATATAAACATTCTCTCATTATTTCTCACAATGCCTTAGCTAAGGTCTTAGTAGAGATTCCTGGAGATTTTTAAAAAGAGACTGCATGTGGCACTTAGTGCCGTGGTCTAGTAACCGCAGCGGTAGTGGATCAAGGGTTGGACTTGATCTTGGAGGTCCCTTCCAACCCAGTTGATTCTATGATTCTATGATTCTATGATTCCTATTCCACCTGACATTACATTATATCAATATATTGATGACAAACTGATGGGGGAGATGATCAAGAAAGTATAAGAGACACAATGAAAAACATTCGTGAAACACTAATTGAATTGAGATTGGAAGTTATGGAATCAAAATGCCAAGGACCGGCACAAGAAGTTAAATTCTTAGGAGTCTGGTGGATTAAAGGAGTTGCTTCTGTTCCTTTGGACACCCTGGAAAAAATGGAATACAGGCAGAACCCATCTAGTGTAAAGAAGTTATAGGAAGTTCTGGGAACTTTAGGCTACTGGCGTAAACATATTCCTGGATTTTCTATTATTGCCCATCCCTTATACAATCTGCTCAGAAAAGGAAAATTGTGGGAATGGATGGAACAGCACCCAAATGCATTAAAATTGTTAATAAGAGAACTGAGGCTGTTCCAACAGCTTAGCCCTATACACCTGACTGACCCTATCCATGGAGAATGGAGGTTCAGTGAGCACAGCTCTGTCAGAGACTGAAATGGTTAATGATTTATGCATTCTAGGAGACTCTTGCAGGCTTTTGACTTTTGCATTATACCTGGATGGACAGTTGGGCCTGTCCCTCCCTCCAGTGAAGAGCCAAGTTTGCAGGCTTTTGACTGTTGCATTATACCTCTGATGGGCAATTGAAGGTGTCAAGCCCTGAAAAGGCAGGACCTCTGATGGCCCATCAAAGCCCATCTCCCCCTCTGCCAATCAAAAAAGGCGGGAACCAGGCCAGACACAGAAACTCTTGCTCAGGGCCCAGGGAGAGTTTGGAGGCTTGAGGCATGGCCCATGACACTAATCATGGATATAATAACTCATAACTTCTTGGCGTGTGGGGGCTTCCCTCCTTCACCCCCAGGAGATCAAGGCCACCACTTCAACTGACAGACATGGAAGCGGCAACTACCAAGTGTCATCGCTAGACCCCGTGGGCGGTGACTATATACGTTTTGTCCACTCTCAGTTTTTCTTTTTCCTTACTCTCCCTTACTCCTATCCTGTCTTTCTCTCCCCTATGCATTTTCTCCCCCCTCAAAGGTTATCTCTATGCCACCTTGTTATATGACAACACCCAAAATGCTAGCATACCTGTTGATACAAAATTGTTAAAATAAACCTTACCAATATATGTTTTCAGACACCAATTATTCAGTGTCTTTTCACTCTAATCCACCCCGAGGGAATTATTGATAAAAACCTGGGTTACCCCCACTCCCCTTTTTCTGGGGCGGGTCATAACAAGCTCTCATTGTAACCTTTGGCAAAAGGGGCCACAAGGTCCAGAAAGACCACTGGAGTTTAGCTCCCACTCTTTCAATGATGCTGAAGTGAGATACTTGTATCTTGAGAAGACTTGTGAGCCTTCTGGCATGAGCGATACCAGGTGGCAATTCAACCTAACATTGCCAGTTAACAACAAGATCGAGCATTTGTCCACTTTTTGTCTTAACAGGATGAACTGCATGTGGAATGAAGCACTGTCATATACAGAGCTAGAGTGCCTGCAAGGACTAGTGGTGGTTTTGGTGTTGGTACTTATACTCTTTGGTTTTATGATAATTTGGAAACTGAAATTCTTATCATAATGCAGGTAAAATACTGTTTATTATTCTTACTGTCAATAGACAGAAGTTCAGGTATCACTTCAAATCTTATGTTGCAGTAAATCCAAGCTTTTGGATGTACACATAATGTTAGTCAAATCACCACATGTTTACCTTTTCCTCCATCTGCCAACTCACCAGTAACTTGGGGAATATTCACTATGGATTTGAGCAAAACTTGTGAGGTTATGTGGAAAAAACACACAAATCTGACTTGGCAAACTGAGGAAGGAAAAAATGTTTTAAAGTGGGCCAACAATAATACAACTATATGGAACTGTAACATCACTAAGCCATCATTGAAATTCGAGACTAATAGTGACACAACTGAGACAATTTATCTTCCTCCTGAGGATACACGTACTGATACACTATGGGAAATGCATATTCCAAGGGTGTGGGGAGGGCCACAATGCGGTGACTGCATTATATGCAACCTACCAACTGATGCATTGATTGGGAAGGAATGATTGGATTACCAGACGACCCCATACAGGCTGATGTTCTGGACACAGATTTTAATGTTTCTTGTTCAAACAGCCTGAAATATCATAATTGGAATTGTACCAGAGTTTACAATTGCAACTCCAATGAAACTGAAATTCAGAGATTGGGCCCAGCGTCTCGAGCTCTCAGATTAGGTTATATTTGTTGAAACTATATCACCCCACTCAATGACACTTGGTCTCATTTGACTAACAATGATACTGAGCCTGACATAATTT
This sequence comes from Corapipo altera, assembly GCF_003945725.1. NCBI lineage: Eukaryota > Metazoa > Chordata > Aves > Passeriformes > Pipridae > Corapipo > Corapipo altera. The sequence goes on from NW_020885048.1 coordinate 59,758, forward strand.
GTTCAGAACTAAGTATACCCTCATGGGGCACACTGTATGGGTTAGAAGTGATGGAACACGGTCTACTGACTTATTAATAGAGGGCTGGCAACACCAACACATGCTGGGACTATTAACACTTTGCCCCCTTTGGAGGAAGCAACCTCTTTCACTGGCTCTGTGGGGACAAATCAAAAGGGAATCAGAAAACCAATGGCAACACCTGACAGCTGGAACTGTGGTGGGGTGGATACTGGAATCAATTTTCACACCCCAGTTGATGGCATTCCAGAATTGAATGATGTTATATAATTTTGCTGGTCAAATCTAAGCATTGGCTTAATGCAACTCATGCAGGACTGAAGGAATTAAATTGACTAGGAATTGTAGTGGTTCTAATCAGAAATTAGGCCCAGCTGCACCCAGTCCCTCTGATCTCTGAGGACCAGCTGGAATCAAAGGGGCTTTAGTTTCTGCTAAATTTCTATACCCTTAATGCAATATTTAGCTTGATTTTGGACCTTTAAAATATACCAAGAGCATTATGAGTTTTGGTTTTGTTCTCCATAGTGTTTACATATTGTCCCGAGGGATGTCTTCAGTAAGTTTTGAGTTGTTTGTTTTTTGTTGATTTGATTTTATATGTATATATATTTATTTTAATATTCCATGCCACATAAGTCAGGAATAGCAATATTGACCAGAACAAGACAGACTCCTGTAAGTCTAGACTTGGAGTGTCTTTCCAGATTGAATGACAGCACAGGTAACTACTCCAAAATCCATGAATCACAAGGCAATTCCATTTAGGCTGCATCTCTTCAATTTGCTTTGAGAAAGCCTCCAAGACAGCATCCAAAACCTTACTGCAGCTAAGATATACACATTAATTCCTTCACTTATACACTCAGTGAATTATCTTTTAGGGAAACAAATTAGACTTACTACTGTTTTTAAAATAATTCAGGTTGTCTTTTATCGCTATTATCTTCTATATGCTTACATACCAACTGGTTAGTGGTTTGTTCCAGTACCTTACATTTAGGAAAACAATGCTGGTGGTTACTTATTTTATTCTTTCCACTCACCTACCCACCTTTAAAATATTGGTGACATTTACCTTCAAGTTGTTTTTAACTTCCCCTCCCTAACACAAATTCCTATAGATTTTGAGAACTTCTGAAGCAGCAGCTCAAAACTGTCTCAGTGAGTTTCTTGAATACTTTAATACAAGTGTCTTCTGACTTTACCAATTTAAATAATTCCTTTCCCGTTTCAGCCTGTGTTCTTCTCTCCATTGTACAAGTCATATCTGGTCACAACTGACCTTTCCTTCAAAGCAGTGTTGATTGTTATAGCCCTCTGTTACTTGATCTCCTTTACTACTCAGTAATGGAATTCTGCTTTCCTTTGTTGCTATCTTCTCATACTCTTAATGAATCTTTTCTTTTTGCCTTCTACTTCTCTCTGGTTGTGAATCGATTTCTTCCTTAAACTTTCCAGTTTAGCTCTAGTGGTTTCTATACTTACCCTCAGTTGTGTAGCTACATTTCCACTTTTTGCTTCATTCTTTTTATAGATCCTCAGGTACTTACAACCTGTTGCAATCATACTTGTTTCATATCATGCTTTCCTCCAACTCTAATTTTCTCATATAGTAGATCAGAAATTCAATTTCACCCAACCTTAACTGAACAAGCAAACCTGAAGAAAACACTAACTTGCTTTACCTAGTACCACAATAAAGTTTACATCCCAAATGTGTCATTGTTTCTTCATTATACACATGAACACCTAAATGATTTTGAAGTCATTTACCCAGTTCATCCCAGAGCTGCCTATACTTGTCAGTCATTGCAGTTCCTTGTTGTGTCCAAAGCGACAGACGAGGGTCAGCCATGAACTGTTCTGTTATCAATGTCAACATGCGAGCTCCATTTGAATCTCTCATCTTTAGCATCTCTCGCACCTAGGAAATGAGTCTTTTAATACAAACTTGAAAAAAACCCAAAACAAACCACAATATAGACAATATGCTGCGGTGTTAAACATTCCATCTCTGTTGAATAAGAAATATAATTTATATATATGATTTGAAATTTTTAATTAGAAAAAAATAGTCTGCCTTCCCAATCTTAATAATTTTTAGTTTCAGTATCCCATTGCAATTCTGCAAACATACTCCTTCCACAAGTAATCCATGGGTGTATTATGCAAGCTGCTACAAACCCATAATTTTTACAGGTTTCTCCAACATTTTGAGGGTAGGAAGGAAGAGAACAGCAACACTGCAGACAGTTGAAATGTTACTTCATTTCATTTAAACTAATCTCAAGACACACCAGATTGTGTTCCATTGCATTATTAACTTGCCATCATGTTCCCAGGGCTTTGTCTTGTTTTAAAACAACAGGACTTTGAGTAAGACCTGAACAAGTACAGAATGGATGGGGGAGTGGGGGGAGAAAAGAGGGAAATTTGAGTACTCATCATACCTTTGCAAAAAGCAAATTGAGCTGCTTCCCTGATCCATGGTATCCACCCTGGGAGAGGAAGAGTTTAACCTGTTCTTGGACCTGTTCCTCATCCAAATGCCAGCAGTTTTCATCATCTATGCTAGCACCTGCTGTTGGGTCAGGAGCACCTGGAAACAGCAAGAAGATAAATCGTTATGTTCTATATAAACAAGAGAGGTTTGTGAGTCCAGGGAAAAGGAGTACTGCAAAGGTTTTTTGATTTTTGTATTGCCCCATTTTGGATGTTTTGACTTTAATCTAAAGTTCTTTAAAATAGGCCTAAATTTCTCCTCAGTAGTCTTAACCACTTAGAAATGACAGATTATGAAAAAGTATTTAAATAAACAGTATTTATAATAAAACATTAAAATCAAGGTGAGGTTTTTTTCCTCCTGCCCCAGCAGTTATTCTAGAATGCTTTTACAAAGAAAATTACACTTTACATAATATTTCAACAACTGCAATGTTAAAACCTTTCTCCCCAGAACACCTATGTAATTTCTGTACCTTCGGCAATCTTGCTCAGGTTTAAGTTATGCTAACGAGCACTGCTGTTGATGAACATGAGAAAAATCATCACTTCAGTGCCTTTGAGCTGTGATGGCTTTGCAAAACTAAACAAAGAATAAAGAATAAAAAATAATCCCCAAACAAATCCAGTCTTTAAGTACTAAAGGCATTAACATAATAAATAAATTACAGCTGTGTAACATTGTGGTGCTTCTGAAGGAGCATTTTTACATAGGCAATGTCATCAGCATAGAGCAACTCTACCTGAATTAGCCTAGTGCCAACTGAAGTGACTGGATTTACATCAGGAAGTGCTTTGGCCACAGGTTGCTCTAACTCAAATTTTGCAGTTGAGATCAGTGATTTTCCACTTGTGGCCTTTTCTAAAGGCTGACAAAAATAAAAACAGTTCTTGCAGTATCTAACAATCTACACATTTCTGAAGAAGCCTGCACCTTCACTGGATATTTTTAAAAAGGTATTCTAACTGAAAAGGTTGAAAAGCACTTATCTAGACTGTCAGGGAAACATCTCATGGTATTGCATCACCATACTCAGATGTAAGGCATTTTAAGCATGCCCAAGACTTAAGTTTACTTGACATTTTGATTTTGGGCTTGTCCCAACTGTGTAATCTCTATCTATGTTAGGTTTTGAGAAGAAGTTAGAAGTAGAATTGCATAACACTATCACTTTTAAATCCCAGATCATGTTACCATCGCAGCCAATACTAAAAGAAGGCTACTGGCAGGGAAGAAAAGTTACATGGTCAGATTTGTAAAAACTTGCTTTCAAAGAAGTCCTGAGAACATAAAAAGCAAAGATAACTACAACTCTTCAGATGTACAGAAACACTGATTCTATTGATTTAAGCCTTTATTTCACAATTGCAGCTCTGCCATGTAGGTGAATCTTAAGTGGTTGCAGAGAATGATAGAATCTTTATTCAATGAAAATACAACTGGAAGATTTAGAGGGTCAGAGGGATGTCTTGTCTACTAGTTGCTAAGAGAGTAAAAAAAAATCTTCCAGCTCAGCAACTTCCTAAACTGCTTCCAACATCAGAGCCTACAGCTGTGAACACTGCACTGTTGTCCACATATTTTTTTTTAGATTAAAAAGTAATTATGTCTTTGAAGATGTGAAAGAATTCTTCTGCCTTTCATGGGAACCATAAGACTGTCTCAGAAGATGGGAATCAAGCCCAAGATGGTACAAAACCTGGAGGACACTGAGGGGGCACCTCATCGCAGTCTACAACTTTCTCGTGAGGGGAAGAGGATAGGTAGACACTGATCTCTTCTCTGTGGTGACCAGTGACAGAACCCAAAGGAATGGCCTGAAGTTGTGTTAGAAAAAGGTTCTTCACCCAGAGGGTGTTTGGGAACTGGAACAGGCTCCCCAAGGAAGCGGTCACAGCATCAAGCCTGTCAGAGTTTAAGAAGCATTTGGACGATACTGTCAGGCATATGGTGTGACTTTTGGGGATGGTCCTGTGCAGGGCCAGGAGTTGGACTCAATCCTTGTGGGTCCCTTCCAACTCAGCATATTCTGCAATTCTGTGATTCTGTGAATGGGAAACTTGCCCTTCTGTGAGTGCTTCCATCTTTACTATGTTAGTTTTAAGGGGTTTTACAGTCAGCTACATGTAACACATGCTGATAAATCTTCAGTTTCAAACAACTAGATAAACAGGGAAATCAAGCCACATGAGATGAAGCAGTGCAGATGTTTGTGCTGGTTTAAAAGTTAACCAGCAGGGGAAACCAACCCAACTCAAAAGAGAGATTACAAATCAGAATATCAATTTAATAAAATAATACAATAAGTACGACCACACGGACAAGCAACCGGCCCTAACCCACAAAGCCCAAATGTACAACCCAGCACCCTGGGGCACAAACAAAACGGTGCTCCCTGGACCCCCCCCCGAGTCCAAAGCAAAGGGAGAGGGGAAAAACCTGCTGGTGGGAGAGCTGCTGCAGTCCGGCCAAAAGTGGTGATTGCAGTTCAGTTGAGGGTGGTGGTCTCAGTCCGGCTGAGAGCGGTGAGCTGCAGTCTGGCTGAGAGCGGTGAGCTGCAGTCCTCCTCTGGATCCCACGAGTGGTGGTAAGGTTCTGAAACTCCAGGTTTATATATTCTCCAGTTCAGGTAGCAATGCTTAGTCCCTCCCCCAGAGCGGGGAATTCCATAAAAGGATGCTCAATCCTTCCCTCAGAGTGGGGAATTCCATAAAAGGGTGTGAGGGTGCTCAGTCAGGGAATTCCACAAAAGGGCATGAGGACAGGAGCATGAGGGGGGGGCACCTCGCAGGCCTCTACTGACAACAGTTTCTGGGAAATGGCATGGAGGGCTATAGAATACACAGTTTTGGGCTACACCTATCCAATGATGAATCGGTCCCAGCTGTTCTAACTAGGACAATGTTGAACAGACCCAGGTTTGCAGTATCACCTTGCACAAAACACACATATTTATCCCTCACTTCAAAGGAGATTTATCTTTAAAAAATCTTGGTATGGCTACTTTTAACTTTTACTAAAAATAGCCTAAGATTTCTCAGGTAAGCTTCCCTATTTGGGGAAAACACCAAAATTCCTTCCATAACTGTTTATATTTTATCAAAAGCTCATCAATCAGTTTGTGCTAGAAGGCTAAATTTCAACACAGCTACTGCAGATTCTTTAAAAAGGGTTCCTTTACAGGAATAAGGGAGCCCACTGCTGCATGCCAGCAGCACTGCCCCCACCAAGGCCTCTTCTTTCAGCACAATCCCAAATATACCTTCCCCAGGGGTTCAGCATTGCTATACTTAGACCAGCGTTATTTTTATGCCACTGGGTAAGAAGACTGTAAAAGCTTAAGACACCAACACGAGGGTCTGAGCTCTATGATGCTATTCAGCACAGTACTGACAGAGCAATATTTCCTCACAAGATCGTATATAGGTTACACTCAGTATGATCAAAATTTTTAACCAGAATGTATAAAGAACTTTCAGTATACATGTAACTGGCACCAGCTATGATTTGTAATTCACTTATCTTTCAACATCGTTTGCAGTCTTCAGCAATAGCCATGAAATAACAAGGCAAGGAGATGGCATGTCAGATTGGGCACAAGTCCAAACCCCATTTGCAGCCCTGGCAGCAGCCAGGCATCCTGATGTTGCTGCCAAAGAAGCCTCAGCTCCCACTGCCCATGTCATTCTTGTTCTGGGGTCAAGGCATGACCATCTCCGCATCTTTCAACTAGGCACTTTTCAAGTTCACTACATTCACTTACAATCAGGTCGTTAAGGAAACTTTCTTATCTGACCATTCAGGTGAGACTCCGACAGTCACACTCACGCCACCTGAGACTTTAACTGCTGACCCCGAAGCCTCTTAGCAGGTAGCTCCAATGAGCTGTTTGACTCCTTATACACCCCACAATCACACAGACAAGGTTTCCTTACCAGCTCCACCCCAGGTTTCCCATATGTCCTAGTTACAGGGGCTGGGACCAGTTTATCACAATGTGGGTATAACAAAAATTGTGTATTCTACACCCTCTATGTAATTTCTGATGGACTGTTAATAAATGGATTGTTTGCAGCAGCTACCAAGGGCACACCTGACACCTCAGGCTACAAGCTGGGTGTTAAAGAACCCTACAAGCTATGGGAGTGTTTCTTTGTCTTCACACCAATGGTTCAGCTGTGATAATTCCCCTCCGGAGAGGCATTGGCACCTTCACACCCAGCCTGAGGGGTCATCTGTGCTAATGAGCCATACTGGACTGGCACAATAGGCAGCTGCTACACCTAGACCATCAAAGACTCCAAAAATATCCCATGACTCACAGAGTTAAATCACCCATTGTGAAACTCCCTGCCCTGGGGGAGGCACTGGGCATTCCCACCTGAACCTGAGCATATATAATCTTTGGGTTTTGGGACTTTTGGTACCACTCATCAGATCGAGAGGATCAGAACTTCAACAGGACTGCGACTGCTACTCTCGACAAGATTGTGATCATTACTTCAACAGAACTGTGACCATCATCCAGACCAACAGGTTTTCCTTTCCTTTTACTGTGCACCCAGAGGGGTCATGTGGTGCTCAGCACAGGGGCTAATGAACACTGTTCTTTTCTTGTCCCAGGATTCTCAGTTATACATCTGTCTTTGGGGGTTAAAACCATTTTTCTCTCAATGTATTTATTGTAATCTTTTTTTTAGTAAATTGTAACTTGTAATCTCTCTTGAGTTGGGTTCATTTCTCCTGCCTGTTTACTTTTAAACCAGCACACCACATCATTGTCAGACCTCTGGTTCCTTTAAGTAATTTAATTATGATGCAGTGACACAATAACAGCTCAAGATGGTGCCCCTGGGGAGGGACCCTCAACAAAGGAATCCCTGGACTGTTATTACAGTCTGTGCACCCATTTCAATAGTGATTTTGGGTCTGGGGTCTTCTCATTTTCATTGGCTTCTGCAGGGTCTCTGGGTGATTGGCTGGTGCTGCAGATCTACTTACCCTTTGTTAGGCAAAGGGGCGGTGCCTGTTCATGTCTCCTTGCCTGGGGCTCCAACCATTTCATTCACCCAGGGCACAACCTTCAGCTTGCACTGCACCTGCACACCAAGCTACTGGTCCTAAATTTATTCCTCAACAAGGTGAACACTGACTGATCTAGTCTGCTTCCTCACCCATTAGCACACACATCACTCTTGAGCGACACAGAGGATTTTCTACACTGCTGCTTTTCTTCTGAAGACGTGGGACTGGAACTATCTGAACAAGCAACAGGACTGCAGAAGGGAGCTACCTTAGGAGCTGTGAAATGAAGTCCTAGCAATAGCTGGCAAGTAGATCTGAAGGGTCAACCCAAAGGCAGTGTCCTCGCTTGGGGTGCAGTGCGGCCCTGAAAAAGCGCAAGGCTTCAGGAGATGGACAGTTTGACTGTGGAGAGGAATATGGGCAGCTGTAGTGGGTTGACCCTGGCTGGATGCCAGGTACCTGCTAAAGTGACTCTCTCCATCCCCCCTGTAACTGGACAGAGGAAAGAAAAAAAACAGTGAAGGATTCATGAGTTGAGAGAAGAGCTGGGAGAGGTCACTTACTGATCATCACGGGCAAAACAGACTCAAAGTGAGGATATTAATTGAATTTATTACTAACAGGGTCAGAGCAAAAGAGTGAGAAGTAAAATAATCTTAAAAACACCTTCCCCCCACCCCTCCCTCTGTCCAAACTCTACCTCCTCCCCCCGGTGGTGCAGGGAGATGGGGAATGGGGGTTATGGTCAGTTGTTGTTTCTGCTGCTGCTCAGAGAGGAGTCCTTCCCTGCTTCCCGTGGGGTTCCTTCCACGGGAGACAGTCCTTCACGAACCTCTCCAATGTAAGTCCATCCCACAGGCAACAGTTCTTCATGAAACTGCTGAATTTAAATTTCTGCAATGCAGTTTGGTACCAAGACCAAATCCCTTTCCCCACTTGTAAACTGAGGGTATTACTTACACTAACGTATTAAATCTTCCTCTCTCCAACCTTTGGCTGTCATGAGTGGTTTTTGAAATAGGTTTTACATCATGTACTTACAGTTAAATACAATAAATAAAGTATTTATACTCAGTATATAGATACAGCCATACATACATACTAATGCTCTTTTACTAAAATTACTAAATTGCAATCTTAGTAATAAAAGCGGGAATACTGTGCACAATTTTTTTGTAACCCTGAACACCCAAATACATTTTGAAAATAGGGCAACAGCCTTTTATATTTAGTCATAACAGGTTACATGTTAAATGTAATCAACTCCTAAATTATAAAAAGCAGCAGCATTTAAAAAAAATCACTTTGACCATTACATAGCAATTTTAAAAGCAACTACTTTCAAACTGAGCAACTGCATTCAAGAACTGGTGTCATATATAAAGAACTTAAACTTTCAAAGTAAATAGAAGCAAAGCAAGGGGCTTTGACTAAAATAGTCTAAGAATAGTCTATATTGCAAACTACTCAGGGTACAACAGTAAATTAAATAAGGCAAAATAAGGTTCAATAAGGCAAAGTGTCCTACACTTGGGTCACAACAACTCCATTCAGTGCTACAAGCTGGGGGAAGAGTGGCTGGAAAGCGTCTCAGCAGAAAAGGATCTGGGGGTGTTGGTAACAGTGACTGAACATGAGCCAGCAGTGTGCCCAGGTAGCCAAGAAGGCCGGTGATTGTCCCTCTATACTCGGCACTGGTGAGGCCGCACCTCAAGTCCTGTGTCTAGTTTTGAGCCCCTCACTTCAAGAAAGACATTGAGATGCTGGAGCATGTCCAGAGAAGGGCAATGAAGATGGTGAAGGGGATAGAGAATAAGTCATGTGAAGAGAAGCTGAGGGACTTGAGGTTGTTTAGCCTGGAGAAAAAGAAGCTCAGGGGTGACCTTCTCACTCTCTACAACTACCTGAAAGGAGGTTATAGACAGGTGAGGTCAGTCTCTTCTCCCAGGCAACTAGCAAGAGGACATAGCCTCAAGCTGTGCCAGGGGAGGTTCAGGTTGGACATCAGGAAGAATTTCTTCACTGAAAGTGTGGTTAAGCTTTGGAACAGGCTGTCCAGGGTGATGGTGGAGTCACCATCCCTGGAGGTGTTCAAGAAATGACTGGGTGTGGCACTTAGTGCCATGGTCTAGTTGACAAGGTTGAGATTGGTCACAGGCTGGACTAGATGATCTTAGCTGTCTTTTCCAACCTTAATGATTCTGCGATTCTATGATTTTAAATTTTAGTTAATATGATGGCAGTAAACTGCTTCCCCGGTCCTTATTTCTGAAGTATAACAAGAGTTGTTTTAATCTTCAAATGAAACCATGCCACATTATTTACTCAGCCATACCGAATGTTTTAAACTTAATTTTATAAAAATCTTATAGATTTAAGTATACAAGTGAAATGTAGGTTAATTTTTATTAAATGTCACCTCACGGCAGTGTCAAGAGGATATGGGAAAACAATTACGACTAAAAAGCATGTGTACTATGCAAAGATTGAATGGTCCAAGCTAGAAACCAATAATGCTGTACATTGCTTCACAACAGAATAGTAACTGATTTTATAAACTTAGCGTGCTCAGAATTATTCTAAACATTAATTATATAGAAACAAAGCTGATAAAATTAGTTATTACAAAATATTATGCCTTTGATTTCCCAAATGATTCAAAGTTCAGACATAAGTCACTTCATCTTGTATTTAATTTCAGAACTCTTGGGTAAAATATAACAACTGTTCAGTAGTGCACAGCATCAAAGGAAAACAGCAACTACTGTGAACAGCCAGTGCTAATAAGAGAAAATGTAAAGAAAGGACTGGTGTGATGGTTTTGACTGAGATAGAGTTAATTTTTTCCACAGTAGCTTCTATGGGTGTATTGGGTTTGTGTGGCAAGGTTTTGGTAGCAGGGGGGATACATGGGTGGCTTCTGTGAGAAGCTGATAGAAGCTTCCCTTATGTCTGACAGAGCCAATGCCAGCCAGCTCCAAGATGGACCTACTGCTGCCCAAGGCCAAGCTCATCAGTGAAAGTGGTAGCACCTCTGGGATAACATATTTAAGAAATGAAGTTATTGTACAGAAGCAATTGCAGCTAGAGAAGAGAGAGAAACAACTCTGCAGACACCAAGGTCAGTGAAGAAGGAGGGGAAGGAGGTGCTCCAGGCACTGAAGCTGATTCCCCTGCAGCCTGTGGTGAAGACCATGGTGAAGCAGGCTGTCCCCCTGCAGCCCATGGAGGTCCATGGTGGAGCAGTGATCCACCTACAGCCTATGGAGGACCCTATGCCAGAGCAGGTAAATGTGCCTGAAGGAGGCTGTGACGCCATGGGGAGCCTGTACTGGAGCAGGTTCCTGGCAGGACCTGTGACCCTGTGGATAGAGGAGCCTATGCTGGAGTAAGTTTGGTGTCAGGACCTGTGACCCTGTTAGGGACTCGCACTGGAGGAATCTGTTCCCGAAGGACTGCAGCCTGTGGAAGGGTCCTACACTGGAGCAGTTAATGAAGAACTGTAGATCGTGAGAAGAAGTCACGTTGGAGAAGTTTGTGGAGAATTGTTTCCTGTGGTAGAACCCCACACTGGAGCAGGGGAAGAGTGTGAGAAGTCCTCCCCCTGAGGAGGATGCAGCAGCAGAAACAAAGTGTGATGAACTGACCACAAGACCATAATGTAAACACCATTGTTATAGTTTCTTTTTATTAGCTTCTGGTGAATTTTTTCACACCAACCGCTTGGCTGGGGTGGGGTGAGTTTTCAGGTTTTAGTGTTTGCTCGGCTTAGACCTTAACGACTGTCTTACTGACATGCTAATGGCTTCTCTCAGCAAGAAGGAGAGCTCTTTTGTTTTCCTCTCTCCGAGGCAAGGGGGGAAGGTAGATTTTTGCTGTGTGGTTTTGGCAGAAGTGGCAGTTGCAGAGAAAGAGAGAAGGGGGACTAGGAGGCTGGCAGTTCTTTTTGCTGGGAGGTGCTTGGGTTTTGGGGGTTGTTTTGCCTTCTTTGTTTTTTTTTCTTTCTGCTGGGGACAGCCCTTGACTTTAGCCCTGACTCAGGGAAAGTGTGGGAAGAGAAGAGCTCTGGGGTTCATTTTGGTTTTGGCCAAGTCATCTAGCTGCCTTTGGCCCCGGTTCGCCTCCGTTCCCTCATGCCCTGTTCTGCCCACGGCCCAGACTTGCCTCAGATTTCATTGGAGAAGCTGGTACCATCTGCGGAGGAACTTTTGAGGGGAAAGGCTGCTCTTCCTCCCCCCTCCTTCTCTGTGCCAGTGGCAGTTTATACCCATTGAGGAGGAAGGGGAATTCCAGCCGGAGCCAGTCTATGACAGCGTGAGTCCACCAGAGGAATGACCCTCCAACCCTCCCCCCTTCTCCTTTCCGCCTTCGGTGGGGGTCTCCGTTTGGCGCGTGGGCCCACAGACGCAGTGGCTGCCACAGCCCAACAGCGCCCCCTGCCCACCACCAGAGAGCAACTGCATCCTCCGCTCCTCTGGAGCCCAACAGCGCCCCCTGGTGACCTATAGTGAGGCACTGCAGCCCCTGCCTCCCGAGGCGCCAGCGTCCCCTGATGGGTGTGGTTATAACTGCGCTGAAAGGCAAAGAAGTACTTAATTGTTTTCAGTGAAAGTTGGGTTATGGGATTGTTGCTTGTTTGTTTGTTGTGTTACCTATATATATATATATTCTTTAGTAAAGAGCTGTTATTTTTCTTTTCCACACTTTTCAACTGGAGCCTCTTAATTTCAAAGTTGTAATTACTCGGAAGGAGGAGCTCAGTTGTTTTTCCCATATCCCACCCTCCTAATGGAATATTTCTGTCTCGTTAAACTGAGACAACCATAAAAATCACAAAGTAATTCAGGTTGGAAGGGACCTCAGGAGGTCACACTTGTGAGTGCCACAAGAGAAAAGACCTCAGAAACCCGAGAGGGAACGAAACAAAAGGAAGAACAACTATCAAACTTACCATGGACTTGATTGATTTCCGAATTCTGAGAAAGAATTTCGTCTGCTAATTTCTGAGCAGTTGGCAAAACTTCTGTATGGTGCACTGTGATCAAATACTGTACAAATTTTTGTAGTTGGTCTCTGTTCATTTGAAACAGTGTCTCTGAAATGGGAAGATGCAGTTTGACCTGATCTGGCTTGCGGATCCGGTATAAAGAGAGTGCCACAACATGGGCACAGTAAAATATGTCCTTGTTTCCACAGCTACAGGTCACTGAGGTAATCTTGCAACGATCAAAGCTGATAGCTACATTGCAAAGAGTTTCTGGCTCTGATTGCATTGCAGGGTCTGTCACTGTGCCACTTAAGTGGAAACCTGTGAAGGGAAAAAAAGGAGGTCTTACATTATTAAATCAAATACCATATCTTATTATCAATACCCTTTCATTAATCAAGTAAAAGTCATCATCTATTTCTGAGAAATAATATAACTTAAAGAATTTGCTTTAATTACAAATATGATGAACTTTTTCTTTCATTCATACCCTTTTCATCTCAAATAAAATCAAAAGGAGCTAGTTTACAAGCCCTCTTTGCTATTCCATCACAACATTCATAAAAGTTTGATAGTAAGAAAAAGTTATTTGGTAAATGATAGCTGCAGAAGCAGAGTTGCATACAACTAAGACCAATGTGAAACTCCCAGTAGTTCAGCAAGCTGACAGCAATTTTCCAAACCTCACACCAGAGAGCCTACACCTACCAGCAAATTTAACCATTCTCTCAATAAGTAAGAGGAAAGTAGTGCACTCTAGTGATACAAACCCTGGTCCTAATCTCAACTCTGCCACCAATTCACTGACATAAGTTACTTAACCTCATTGCTTTCACCTCTCCCCTCGCTGAGCTGATGCTAAAGCTTCAACTCAAGCAATTTTGTAGGGCAGCTATGTTTGTGTAGCTCTTTGGAGATGGAAACTGCTGCAGTTACTGATACACAGCATATCAGATTTATAATAATGAATGAGACACACGTGCACTGTTTCAGAAGTGTACATTTCCACTCGGCATGATAAAGCAAAAGGTAAAAGACCTGGGTTACCTTATATTGTAAGAAGGTATGGTATACCATAAGAAAGATTTTCACTTCAGCTACTACTCCACCAAGCACCCTGTTGAACCAAAGTCTCAAACTATTCTCTGAAGATCAGACCTAAACCTATCTCTGTTTTCCCAACATAAAGACCCAGATTTGGCTCTCAATACTTTATCACTGAAGAATTTGTGTGTTTCTTTTGGATTTTATGTAAACATGACATTGATTTTTAGTTCAAGCATAAAGTCAGAGGTATAGATACAAAGCAATACAAACAAATTACATATTCTGTATCAGTATTAAACTTGAACAGACTGCATGCATAAAAACTAGAACGGATATTACAAATAAGGTGTTATACATTAACTATTTATAATGGAAATAATATAAAACCACATTCCCTCAAAGTCCAAAACTGATGAAGTATTCTTCTATTTAAAGAAAAGTGTGTTGTAGGAAGCAGTATCCTCCCTCTGCCTTTCCCTTTGGTTTTTAAGTAATCATAGCATGCTCCCAAGAGTGCCCTTTCTCAAAAAAAGAAGATTTGTTAAAACTTATCCAGTTCTATTTCAGGTTAATTTCCAGTAAATGGGATATGTATTGGTGGTCTCAAAAAAATTGTATGGGAGATATCTTTTTTTAAATATAACTTTCCTATGAAACATGCATAAAACTCTCTCATCTATGACCTGAGGAAAAGTCTAACACTCAAACACTCAAAAAGGGCCTGATCCTACTCATCCCTGCTCTCAGTAAGGAGCTATATTGGGTCTGTTTGAGATGGTGTTCATTTCCCCATAGCAGCCCTCACAGTGCTGTGCTTTGCATTTCACACTGGTAGCTAGAAAGGTGTTGATAACACACCAGTGTTTTGGCTACTGCTGAGCAGTGCTGGCACAGCATCAGCACTGTCTTTCCAACATTCCGACCCCAATTAGTAGGCTGAGGGTGGGCAAGATCCTGGCAGGGGGCACAACTAGGCCAGCTGACCCAAACAGACCAAAGGAATATCCCAGACCATATGACGTCAGCTCAGATATAAAAGCTAAGGGAAGGAGGAGGAAGGGGAGGCATTCTTTATTTACGGTGTTTGCCTTCCAGAGTGGCCACTATGTGTGCTGCAGCCCTGCTTCCTGGGAAGTGGTCGGACATTGCTTGCTGGTGGGAAGCAGAGAATAAAATGGTTTTTTTCCCTTTGCTTGTGCACGCACAAACTTTTGCTTTAGTAAACTGCCTTATCTCAACCTATGAGTTGTTTTCCATCTTATTTTCTCTTCCCTGTCCAGCTGAGAAGGGGGAGTAATAGAGTGGCTTGATGGGCACTTGGCATCCAGCCAAGGTCAACCCACCACAGTCCTTTTTGGCACCCAGTGTGGGGTGAGACAGTGGCAGTTATATATTAAGCATGCTATAGTAATAGTAGTTATTGAGTATCAAGCTCCTGTGGGGGACACAGAGTTTGTCAGATGCACTGCTTATCTCTTTATTTTACTGAGTTTGGGAACATGTTAATACAAATAATGTCTCTGTACTTTGCCCTTCTATTGATGGCCTTGTTGTGCTGGGGGAGCTATCTTGCAGAGAGGATGAGGGAATATATCTCCCTCTCCCTATCCAGGATCGATGTGGATGGTTTTATAATGCAGGCTCCCGTGGTCCTTGTTCACCCTTACACGAACTGTTTAATACTATCAATTAATACTGTTGGCACACTATGGAATTCATGTAATCTTGTGTCATCCTGGTGTAAGAGAAAATAAATTTTAGGTGAGGATATATTGAAATGTGCCCTGAGGCATCTAGTTCCCAGCTGGCAGGGTGTGTGGAAGGATATGGGCAGGTTCCTAAGGTGGTTATCACCTCCCATTACCTGGGACTTTACACCTGAACAGGTATTCAACCCTGGCAAACTGACATGTCACCTGATGGAAGGGTGCCTTGTCTACCCCAATGAAAACCAGCAGCCTCTTGCCCTGTACTGGGGCCTGGCCTGTGCCTATCGAGCCACAGTTCAGTACTCTCAGAGGACTGTGGTTGAGAAAGGAAACCCAAACTGCAATGGAGGACACTATGGCTGAGATAGGGACTCAAACCACAACAACTACAGTCATTGCCCCAGTAAAGAAAAAAAAAATGGATAAGGAGAACTACCGGTCCATGTCATCAACTAGAAAGGCTGGAAGAAGAAGAAAAAGAAGGAAAATCAGGAAAGGAAGGGTCTGATCAAGAAGCCAGTCCTTCAACAAAGAAATTGAAGAAAGGAGTAAGACAAATCAAACAGGAAACTGAAGTTAGCCAGTCCCTGACCTCATCAGAACTTTGAGGCTTGCAGAAAGATTACAGCCACTAGCCAGGTGAGCGGATTCCTACCTGGCTACTTTGATGCTGGGATAATGGGGCCAATAGTCAGCAACTGGAAGGTCATGAAGCCCAACAGTTGGGATCCCTTGCAAGAGATCAGGAAAGAGGAATTGGAAAAGAGGCAGCAATTCGGAGTCTCTGCAGATGGCTCCTCTCCAGTGCGAGGGCAAGGTATCGATTTAAGGAAGATCTTGTGAACTCCACAGGAAAGTGAACCACTGCAGACGAAGGTATCCAGTACTTGAGAGAATTAACAGTGCTGGAAGTCATCTACGGTGATCTAAAAAAATGATAACATTCAGAGGATGTCCTTTGCACACACACCACATGGAGGAAGGTGATTCAAAGCCCCTCTGCATCATATTCCAACAGCTTGATAGCATTGTATTACCCGCAAATGGATACACCAGCTGTAGAGGTGACATCCTCTTGGATCTGAAACATAGAAGAAACTGTGTACTTTCACATCCTTACGGGCCAGCATCTCAGCTCTTAGGGGCAGCCCAGGAGATGGGTCCTCTCCTGCCCCAGTCAGAGGGAAAGGAAACCCCAGGCACAGGGCACGTGGTGAACTCTGGTTCTTTCTGCATGACCAGGGGGAAGACATGAGCAAGTGGATTGTGACTCCACCTTTAAGTTGGAAGCCCATGTATGTGAACTGAGAGGGAAGAGAGCTCTTAAGAAGGGGTCAACCAAGAAGGCTATCAGTGTAGTTGCTATAGAGACACGAGAAGGCAATCAGTGATCTCCCAGACATAGAAGGACTGAAATCATCTCCCTTGATCCTGGTGAGGGGACTTCTGGGCTGGCACTGCAAGGGTCAGACAGTGAATACTCTGACCAGGAATGGGAATAGAGGGTCCCTGTCTTTGGCCAGGAGGAGGAAAGGGATGACTGGGCATACTGGACTGTGTGGATTCTATGGCCTGGCACACCAGATCCACAGAACTATAAAGGTTTAGTAGATACTGGTGCACAGTGCACACTGATGCCATCAAGGCACAGGAATGCAGAACCTATCTGGATCTCTGGAATGACAGGGGCATGCCAGGAGTTGCCTGTATTAGAGGCTGAGTTAAGAGGGGACAAGTGGGAAAAGCACCCCATTGTGACTGGCCCAGAGGCCCCTTGTATACTTGGCATCGACTGCCTCAGGGGGGGGTACTTCATGGATCCAACTGGGTACCGATGGGTTTTTGGTGTAGCCACTGTGAATAAAGAGAAGATCAAACAATTGTCTACCCTGCCTGGCCTCTCAGAAGATCCCTTCATCGTGGGATTGCTGCAAGTTGAAGAACAGCAGGTGCCAATTGCTACCAGGTCAGTGCACCAGTGGCAATACTGCACAAACTGAGACTCCCTGGCTGCCATCCATGAGCTGATTCATCAGCTGGAGAGCCAAGGAGTGATCAGCAAGACTCACTTGCCTTTTAATAGTCCCATATGGCCAGTGCAAAAGTGTGATGGAGGGTGGAGGTTAACAGTAGACTATCGTGGCATGAATGAAGTGACACCACCGCTGAGTGCTGCTGTACCAGAAATGCTGGAACTGGAGTTGAAGGCATCCAGGTGGTATGCTGCAACTGACATTGCCAATGCATTTTTCTCAATTACTTTGGCAGCAGAGTACAGACCACAGTTTGCTTTCATGTCGAGGGGTGTCCAATACACCTGGAATTGACTGCCCCAGGGGTGAAAACACAAACCTACCATCTGTCACAGACTAATCCAAACTGTACTGGAACAGAGTGATGCCCCTGAACATCTACAATACATCGACATCATTGTATGGGGAAACAAGGCAGAAGAAGTGTTTGAGAAGGAAAAAAGAATAATTCAGATTCTTCTGAAAACTGGTTTTGCCATAAAGAAAAGCAAGGTCAATGGACCTGCACAGGAGATTCAGGGGATTGGAAAGAGGCAGGAAACTCTCAGCCTCTGGCAGCAACTGTTGTCAAGTGTGAGGGAGAGATATCTTTGTAAGGAGGACCTCCATGTACAGCAAGGGCAGTGGAACATGATGGAACAAGGTGTCCAATGCTTGAGAGAATTAGCTGTACTGGAGATGATCTTTTCAGAGGACGAAAGATTCCCTAAAAGTCCAGACAGCATTCAGTGCACATCCCAGATGTGGTTAAAATTTGTGCAGCTCAGGCCAGAAATGTATTCCCTCTACTTAGCAACGTTGCAATGGAGAGAGGGAGAGGACAAGGTGGGCGCGTTGGTCAGTAAACTCAGGATTTATGAAGACACTGTCACCGCCCCATTACGAACCCATGTCTCATCTGTGGAAACCAAACTGGCCAAAAATGTCCAAAGCCAGGAAGAGAAAATTGAAGAGGGCCACCAGAAGCAAAGAGAGGAATTTAAGGAAGGAATCTTCCATATCTCGCCAGGACAAATGAGAGTCTCTGCTATCAGGAGCAGCTAAGGAGAGAGGGTACACTCCATGTGGCAATCTATGGTTTTACCTCCATGAGCATGGAGAAGATATGAGGAGGTGGGATGGAAACCCCATCTCTTCCTCAGCAGCCCAGGTACGTGAATTGAAAAGAGGAGCGACTACCACAATAAACTCTTCAAGGATAAATGCTGCTCCGGTCTCTCATGGGCAAGACTCCAGATGGTATGAGTGATGATGTTAAGTCCGATCCTCTTGAAGGGACCTCCAGGTCATATTTACAGGAAGAGAGTGATGAGTACCATGACCAGGACTAGGGGTGCCCTGCCTCTAGCCAGGTAGATGAGAGGGACAATTGGGTCTATTGGACTGTGTGGATCTGATGGCCTGGTACATCAGATCCACAAAGATATAAGGCTTTAGTTGACACTGGTGCAGAGTGTACCTTGATGCCATCAAGATATGTAGGGGCAGAATCCATCTCTATTTCTGGGGTGACAGGGGAATCCCAACAACTGGCTGCACTGGAAGCTGAAGTAAGCTTGACCGGGAAGGAATGGCATAGACACCCCATCGTGACTGGCCCAGAGGCCCCGTGTATGCTTGGCATAGACTACCTCAGGAGTAGGTATTTCAAAGACCCAAAAGGACATCGATGGGCTTTTGGGATAGCTACTGTGGAGACAGAAGAGATTAAACAGTTGAATTCATTGACTTAGAGAATCCTCCTGCTGTGGGAGAGCTGAAGGTTGAGCAACAGCAGGTGCCAATTGCCACCACAACAGTGCATCATCGGCAATACCGAACGAACCGAGACTGTGATCCCCATCCATAAGATGATCCGTGAGCTGGAGAGCCAAGGGATGGTCAGCAAGACCCACTCACCCTTCAACAGCCCCATTTGGCCTGTGCGCAAGTCTGATGGAGAATGGAGATTGACTGTGGACTATTGTGGCTTGAATGAAGTTACCCCTCCGCTGAGTGCCACCGTGCCAGACATGTTGGAGCTTCAGTATGAACTGGAGTCCAAGACAGCAAAGTGGTGCCACTATTAACATTGCAAATGCATTCTTCTCCATCCCCTTAGCAGCAGAGTGTAGCCCACAGTTTGCTTTCACCTAGAGGGGCGTGCAGTACACCTGGAACCAAATGCCCCAGGAGTGGGAACACTGTCTGACAATCCACCATGGATTGATGCAGGCTACACTAGAGTTGGGTGAGGCTCCAGAACATCTACAGTACATTGATGACATCATCGTATGGGGGGACACAGCAGAGGAGGTTTCTGAGAAAGGAAAGAAAATCATCCAGAGTCTCCTGAGAACAAGTTTCACCATCAAAAAGAGTAAGGTCAAGGGACCTGCCCGAGAGATCCAGTTCCTGGGAGTGAAGTGGCAAGATGGACATCGTCAGATCCCAACAGAAGTCATTGACAAGATCACAGTGTCTCCACCAACCAGTAAGAAGGAAACACGGGCTTTCCTAGGCGCAGTAGGCTTTTGGAAGATGCATATCCCTGAGTGGCGTGCGGCGTGGCCCGGCCCCAACGTGGAAGCGGGCGCGTGGTGCGGCCTGGCCCCAGCCCGGAAGCAGGCGCATGGAGCGGCCTGGCCCCGGGCGTGGGCCCGGCGTGGCCCGGCCCTGGGTGCGGAAAGGAGAGAGAGAGGGGAAAGTTCGCTGGCGTGTACTACGCCCTTGTGGAAGATGAGAGGGGGAGCCTCGGAGCACACAGAGAAGGAAAACTCTAATTCCAAACCCGGGCAGATAGAGCTCGCTTAGCCCTGTAAGGCCATCCATCTAAGAGAAGGTCACTCTAATTAAACCTACGTCCTGAGGACCTCGCTGCCACCGTCCAAGCTCTCTCAGCCCTGGCAGATGAACCTTAGGATTAAAGGGTGGGTCAAGTTCCACGCATACTGCGTCTCACCTAAAAAATCCATTGTGCAGGCTCAAAGGCCTTACCCACATTTGCAAAGGGCATCTTCTACAAATGCAGTCACACAAAGATCAAAAGACAAAGGCATATACACCTGCCTCCAAAGGTGTACCCAAATTAACTCTAGCATGCTGGAACATCAGAACCATGTTCGATTCTGCGTCGTTCTGCCCTAATTGCCCATGAACTGTCATGTCTCAACATCAACATTGCTGCTCTCAGTGAAGTTCACCTTCATGAGGAAGGTAGCCTTAGGGAACATGGTGCCGGTTACACACTCTTTTGGCCAGGTAAACCCAGAACCAAAAAGCATCTCTCAGGAGTTGGCTTCATGATTAAAAACTCTATTGTTCCTAAACTCGAAAATCTGCCGACAGGTCATTCTGACCGCATTATCTCCCTACGCCTTCCACTCCACAACAAGCAACACGTTGTCCTCTTTAGTATATATGCCCCAACTCTCCAAGCTGACCCTGCTGAAAAAAAAAAATTTTACACCGACCTGCGCCGCCTTACCCAAAAGGTTCCTGCAGATGATAAGATCATTATCCTTGCTGATTTCAACGCCAGAGTAGGAAAGAAATTTGAAGCCTGGAAAGGAATATTAGGCAAGCATGGTGTTGGAAACTGCAACGATAATGGTCGACTTCTGCTAGAATTCTGTGCAGAGCAACAGCTCACCATCACCAATACTATCTTTCAGCAGAAAAATAGTCTGAAGACAACCTGGATGCACCCCAGATCTAAGCATTGGCACCTCATCGATTATGTCTTGGTGCGACGGAGAGATGTCCGCGATGTCCACCATACCTGCGTGATGCCTAGTGCAGAATGCCAAACAGACCATCGACTTGTGCGCTGTAAACTCAACTTCAATCTTAAATTCAAACCTAAAAGGGGCAGTATCCCAAGGAGAAGACTCCAAGTTAACAATCTCCAATCAGCCACAGTAAGAAACAAATTACAGGCAAATCTCAAACTAGGCTCAAAAACCATTCCATAGATTCTACAGATACCTCTCCTGAAACACTTTGGCACCATATTAAAAACAGCATCCTGCAGTCCTCTGTAGAATCCTTAGGGTTCTCCCTCAAGAAGAACAAGGACTGGTTTGATGAAAACAATGAAGAGATACAGCAATTGTTGTGGAAGAAGAGAACCGTCCACAAAGAACACCTTGCACTGCCATCCTGTCACGTAAGAAAAGCAACCTTTCGTCTTGCATGCAGCAAGCTCCAACAGAAACTCCGTGATATCCAGAACAAGTGGTGGATCAATCTAGCAGAAAAAACTCAATTATGTGCAGACACAGGGGATCACAGAGGATTCTATGAGGCCCTGAAAACAGCATACGGGCCTACATACCAAGTCCAAAGTCCCCTACTCAGTGCTGATGGTCAAATGCTTCTGACAGATAAAACCTCCATTCTGAATCAATGGTCTGAACACTTTCAGACTCTTTTCAGTACTAGCCATGTAGTCGAAGACTCGGCTATTCAGTCCATCACACAAAAACCGGTGAAGTATGAATTGGATACTGCCCCCACTTTAAGAGAAACCCTTAAGACCATACAGCAGGTGAAAATTGGCAAGGCAGCTGGGGTTGATGGAATTCCACCTGAAGTCTGGAAACATGGGGGCCTTGCACTCCATGCCAAATTTCATGAGTTTGTGGTGCGCTGTAAGGAACTAGGCGAACTACCATCAGACCTTCATGATGCAGTCATCCTCACTTTGTATAAGAATAAAGGAACTAAATCAGACTGCTCAAATTACCGTGGTATTACTCTGCTCTCCATTGCTGGCAAAATCCTGGCAAGAATACTCTTGAACAGACTAATACCCGCTATAGCAGAAGGAATTCTACCTGAAAGTCAATGTGGTTTCAGAGCCAACAGGAGTACCACAGACATGGTGTTTGTTCTCAGACAACTGCAAGAGAAGTGTAGGGAACAGAACAAAGGTCTCTGTGTAACCTTTGTCGACCTCACCAAGGCTTTCGATACTGTGAGCAGAAAAGGTCTATGGTAGATTTTGGAACGCTTAGGTTGTCCCCCCAAGTTCCTTAAAATGATCATCTCACTCCATGAGGATCAGCATGGCCAAGTCAGATATGGTGATGCACTTTCTGAGCCCTTTCTAATATCCAATGGTGTGAAACAAGGCTGCGTTCTTGCATCAACCCTATTCACAGTCTTTTTCAGCATGATGCTCCAAAGGGCCACGGCAGACCTCAATGATCAGGACGGTATCTACATTCGATACTGTACTGATGGAAGCCTATTCAACCTAAGGCGACTGAAGGCCCATACTAAGACCTTAAATCATCTTGTCCAGGAGCTGCTTTATGCTGATGACACCGCCCTTGTCACACACACAGAAGCAGCTCTGCAGCGTTTAACATCCTGCTTTGCAGATGCTGCTGAGCTCTTTGTGCTGGAAGTCAGCTTAAAGAAGACAGAAGTTCTCTATCAACCTGCACCTCAGGAAGTTTTCCATCATCCCCATATCACCATTGGCGAATCAGAGCTCAAATCAGTCCAGTAGTTTAATTACCTAGGTAGCCTCATCTCCTCGGATGGTAAGATTGACAGAGAGATAGACAACAGGTTAGCAAAGGCATATAGTGCCTTCAGAAAGCTTTATAAAAGAGTTTGGCGAAATAAACATCTGAAGAAAAGTACCAAGATCAGTGTTTACAGAGTCATAGTGCTGTCTACTCTCTTATATGGTTCCAAATCATGGGTCATCTACCGCCACCACCTGAGACTCCTAGAACACTTCCATCAACTCTGCCTCTGTACAATCCTAAACATCCACTGGTCAGATTATGTGACTAATATGTCTGTTCTAGAACAAGCAGCAGTCACGAGTATTGAGACCATGTTGCTGAGAACACAGCTGCGCTGGGCAGGGCACGTCTCCAGGATGAAGGACCACCGCCTCCCTAAGATTTTGCTTTATGGTGAACTTGCCACCGGCTGCCGCAAGAGAGGAGCCCCAAAGAGAAGATACAAGGACTTCCTGAAACAACATCTCAGCCTTGGCCATATTGATCAACATAACTGGTCTACTCTGGCCTCCAATCGGGAGGTCTGGAGACACACTATCTTTAACACTGTTGATGCTTTTGAGAAAGCACGCAGGATCACTCTCGAGGAGAAAAGACAATGCAGAAAGAATCATGCCTTGCAGAACATACCACCTAAGGAGTCTTTCTGCTGTACCTTTTTGCAAGAGGATACGTCTATCTCGTACTGGCCTTTTTAGCCACCAGCGCACTTGTAACAAATGTGGGTAGAGCCCTCTCCAAATCTTCGTTTGCGAAGCCTAGCAATGATGATCCCTGAGTACAGTCAGATTGTGTCCTCTCTACCTTGTGACATGGAAGAAAAATTATTTCAGTGGGTCCCTGAAAAACAGCAAGCCTTCGAACAGATTAAACAGGAGATTGCCCATGCAATAGCCCTTGGGCCAGTCAGATCCAGACAGGATGTAAAGAATGTGCTCTACACTGCAGCCAGGGAGAATGCCTCTTCCTGGAGCCTCTGGCAGAAAGTACCTGGGGAGACCTGAAAATGACCACTGGGATTTTGGAGTTGGGGATACAAAGGATCTGAGTCCAGCTATACCCCAACTGAGAAAGAGATCCTGGCTGCTTATGAAGGAGTTTGAGCTGCCTCAGAAGTGATTGGCACCGAAGCACAGCTCCTCCTGGCACCCTGACTACCAGTGCTGGGCTGGTTGTTCAAAGGAACATGGAGTAAGTGGATCGCTCTGATCACACAGCTAGCCTGGATAGGGAATCCTAATCGCCCTGGGATTTTGAAAATCATCACAAATTGGCCCGAAGTTGAGAGTTTTGGACTATCATCTGAAGAGGAAGAGGAGCAGGTGACACATGCTGAGGAGTCCCCACCATATAACCAGCTACCATAAGATAAAAAGCAATATGCTCTCTTCACTGATAGTTCCTGTCGCATTGTAGGGACAAATCAGAAATGGAAAGCAGCCGTATGGAGTCTCACACAGAGAGTTGCAAAAGCAACCAAAGGAGAAGGTGTATCAAGTCAGGTTGCAGAGCTTAAAGGCCTTCAGCTGGCTTTGAATATCACTGAATGAGAGAAGTGGCCAAGACTCTATCTCTACACTGACTCGTAGATAGTGGCCAATGCTCTGTGGGGATGGCTAGAGCGATGGAGAAAGGCCAACTGGCAGAGCCGAGGTAGAGAAGCTGAGTGTGAAGGTCCATCACGTAGATGCTCATATACCCAGGAGTTGGGCTAATGAAGAGCATCATACCAATGAGCAGGTGGACCAAGCTGCCAGGATTAAGGCATCTCAGGTAGATCTGGATTGGCAGCACAAGGGAGAATTATTTCTGGCTCGATGGGCCCATGATGCCTCCGGTCATCAGAGGAGAGATGCAACATACAGATGGGCTTGTGACTGAGGGGTGGATCTAACCATGGACAGTATCTCACAGGTTATCCACGACTGTAAGAAGTGCTACCATCAAGCAGGCCAAGTCGGTGAAGCCTCTATTGTGTGGTGGACAGTGGTAGAAATATAGGTATGGGGAAGCCTGGCAAGTTGACTACATCACACTTCCCAAAACCCACCAAGGCCAGTGCTATGTGCTGATCATGGTAGAAGAAACCACTGGATGGCTGGAGACACCCTGTGCCTCAAGCCACTGCCTGGAACACCATCCTGTGGGACTGGTTTTGCTTAAGGGCCTGGTTTCACTTGGTGGGTAATAAAGAAAGATTTTAGATGTGTACCACAAGGGGACCTAATTTTGAGGGCAAACTGTCTGTAATGTTTCATTGTGTATGTATATTTATATATCTATCTATATATATATGTATCTAGTTAAAAAAGGTATTAATTTGGGCATGACACAGATGGTATAGAAAAAGGGGTAGATAATGTCCTAGTTACAGGGGCTGGCACCAGTTTATCACTATGTGGGTATAAGCAAAACTGTGTATTCTACACCCTCTATGTAATTTCTGATGGACTGTTAATAATGTATCTTTTGCAGCAGCTGCTCACGGCAGCCCTGACACCTCAGGCTACAAGCTGGGTGTTAAAGAACCCTAAAAGCTATGGGAGCGTTTCTTTGTCTTCATGCCAATGACTCAGCTGTGATAACTCCCCTCCAGGAGCAACTTCACACCCAGCCTGAGGGATCATCTCTGCTAACGGGCCTTACTGGACTGGCATAATAGGCAGCTGCAATGACCTAGACCATCAAAGACTCCAAAAATATCCCATGACTCACAGAGTTAAATCACCCATTGTGCAACTCCCTGCCCAATCAGTTACTCCAACAATATTGTCACTTAATTTGTCAGCATATAATTTAAGAATTCAGAAGGTTAAAATTTTCCTGAACAGATGTCTCCAGAAATATTTAGAGTAAACAGCCGACCTGCCTTTAATTCCCTACTCACATTCAGACACAAATGCAGGTCCTGGCTTCCCTTTCCTCTCTCCTGACATTTATTGATGGTTCATTTTACAATCAGCAACATTTGTAAGCACAGATGCTAATCTAAACAGTTACAGCACTAATACAGTCAAGTTACCCTATGGGTTCACTGTGGTATTGTCCTGGTTCCAGTCAGGACAGGGTTAATTTTTGCAGTAAGGGGGGGGGGAGCTTGGCTAGGACCCAGAGGTTATTCTATACCAACTCACATCATTGCCAGGGGTGGGGGGAAGGGAGTCTCTTCTGAGGAGAGGGGGTTCCTTCCGGTAAGCCTGGTAAGCCTGGCCGAGGGAAAGGTCAGGTATCAGGTATTGTCTATTGTTGGGAGTTTCTGCGGTGAGCAATAACATTTCTTTTCCTGTACACTCTGTCATTAGTATTGTTGCTGTTACTGTTTGTTTTCTTATTTCATTGCCGTTTCCAGTAAATTGTTCTTATCTCAACCCATGATCTTTACCTTTTGTGCCTACAATTCTCCTCTCCAGTCTGGTGCAGGGGGGAGGGGGAGGGGGGGGGAGCAAGCGAGTGGCAGTGTGGTTTGGAGTTTCAGTGGGAACACTAAATTGGGGAGTACCATTCCTAAACCATGACAGGTATGTTGATCCTGACTGCACACCAGATGCCCACCAAAGCCGCTCTATGACTCCTCTCTTCAGCTGGAGGTGGTGGTGGTGCTGAATATAACAAAAGGTTCGTAGGTCAAGATAAGGACAGGGAGAGATCACTTACTAATTACCATCACAGGCAAAACAGACTCGACTTGGGGAAACTAGTTTAATTTACTACCAATCAAATCAGAGTAGGGTAATGAAAATAAACCCCACATCTTAAAAACACCTTCTCCCCACCCCTCCCTTCTTCCTGGACTCAACTTCACTCTTGATTTTCTCTACCTCCTCCCTGACAGTGGCGCAGCAGGATGAGGAATTGGGGCTGCAGTTGGTTTATCACACATTGTTTCTGCTGCTGCTTCCTCCTCAGGGGAAGGACTCCTCACACTCTTCCCCTGCTCCAGTGTGGGAGACAGTGCTCCATAAACTGCTCCAGCGTGGGTCCCTCACAGAGTCAGCAAACCTGCTCCAGCATGGGCTCCTCTCTCATGGGTCACAGGTCCTGCCAGGAGCTTGCTCCAGCGTGGGCTCTTCATGGGGTCCCAGCTGCCTTCAGGTGCATCCACCTGCTCCAGTGTGGAGTCCTCCACAGGCTGCAGGTGGATGCCTGCTCACTATGGACCTCCATGGGTTGCAGGGGGACAGCCTGCCTCACCATGGTCTTCATCATGGGCTGCAGGAGTATCTCTGCTTTGGCTCCTAGAGCTCCTCCTCCTTCACTGACCTTGGTGTCCGCAGTTGTTGCTCTCACATATTCTCACACCTCTTTTCTCTGGTTGCAATTGCTTCTGCATGATAACTTCTTTCCCATTCTTAAATATGTTATCTCAGAAGTGCTACCACCGTTGCTGATGGGCTTGGCCTTGGCCATCTTGGAGCCAGTTGGCATTGGCTCTGTCAGACATAAGGGAAGCTTCTATCAGCTTCTCACAGAACCCACCCCTGTAGCTCCCCTGCTACTAAAACCTTGCTATGCAAACCCACACTTTTTAAGTTACAGAGAATTTAAACAAAAAAATCGTCTACCCTTGCAGGTTAAAATGCAGAAGCTCTGTATTAACAATTGTGCAATGCCTGGTGATTATCGTGAAATATTTTCTTCTTTTTCTATTTGTGCATTTAAAGAAATTGTTGCTACTAAATATGACCTTTAAAAAGGTTTCAATGTCTGTGTGTGCTGGTTTTGGTTAGAGTAATTTTCTTCACAGTGGCTGGTATGGGGCTGTGTTTTGGATTTTTGCTGAACACAGGGTTGATAATTTAGGGCTTACACAGAGTCAAGGCCTTTTCTACTTCTCATACCACCCTGTCAATGGGTGGGGGTGCAAAGAAGTTGGGAAGAGGCACAGTTGGAACAGCTGACCCCATCTGACCAAAGTGATATTCCATATCACATGACATCATCATAAGGGGGAGGGAAGAAGCAGTGAGGGGGGGGATGTTTTGAGAGAAGGTGTTTGTCTTCTGAAGTAACCGTTACATGTGATGGGGCCCTGCTCTCCTGGAGATGGCTGAACACCCGCCTGCCCATGGGAAGCAGTGAATTAATGCCTTGGTTTGCTTTGCTTGTGTGCACGGCTTTTGCTTTCCCTGTTAAACTGTCTTTATCTCTTTTTAATCTTTCAATTCTCTCTTTGATCTGCTGGTGGGGGAGCGAGTGAGCAGCTGCATGGGGCTTGGTTGTTGGCTGGGTAACAGTGTAACTAAATTCAGAAAATATCAGCTCAGAAGCCATAGTACAACTTAAAATTTAACCTACTAGACATCAATTCTCCCCCTCTACTCTTTCCTTGCGAGACCCTACCTGGAGTACTGCATCCAGGTTTGGGGCCCCCAGCACAAAGTGTTGGAGTGGGTCCAGAGGAGGGTTATGAAGATGATCCAAGGGCTGGAGCACCTCTCCTGTGAAGACAGGCTGAGAGAATTGAAGCTGTTCAGCCTGGAGAAGAGAAAGCTCTGGGGAGACCTCATTGGGGCCTTTCAGTACTTTAAGGGGGCTTATGAAAAAGAAGGAGAGTGACTTTTTACATGGGCAGATAGTGATAGGACAAGGTGGAATGGTTTTAAACTAAAAGAGTAGAGATTTAGACTAGATGTTAGGAGGCAATTCTTTATTCAGAGGGTAGTGAGGCACTGGAACACATTGCCCGGAGAAGTTGTGGATGCCCCATCCCTGGAAATGTTTATGGCCAGGTTGGGTGGGGCTCTGAGCAATCTAGTCTAGTGGGTGGCATCCCTGCCCATGGCGAGGGGGGTGGAACTAGATGATCTTTAAAGTCTGTGATATATAAATAATCGTGATTCGTGAAACAAATGGGTGATTACATCAAAATAAAACAAACGGATTGTAAAACTTAATTACACCCCCATAAAGAAATAAAACAGACCCTCACAAGGTCAAGAGGCCTAAAACCTCCTTACTATCCTAAGAATGAAATATAGTAGAACTTTAAATCTTTAGGTGCCTGTTCGTCCAAGAATACATGAATTATGACTGGTTGTAGAGATAACCCTTTTAGCTTTAGATGTAAGAAAACCCATATATTAAATACTTAGCAAAAACCTGTAGAATGTATATGTATATGATATAATTAATATGCATGAAGTAGCTAAGATAAATACTAAATGTACCCTGTAGTAAGGGTGTGCAGATTTGGGAAACTGGTCCCATTTCTGTCACCCAGCCGGCTGCTTGCTTTTACCATATAATAAACTATTATTCGAAACTTATAGAAACTCAAGACTTTGTTTATCACAAGTCCCTTCCAAACCAGACTGTGATGGGAACAGTTCCAGGCATGGGGAAAAACATACAGCAGTTGACAGGATTTTATTATATGGACCTTACAGTTATTATATGGATTTTACTGTTATAATGTGGTTTCATTGTATTCACACTACACAGTGCACAGCCTGGACATGCCCAGGCTTGCCATGAGTTTGCCTGCTCCCTGCTTCCCCTGCTCCTCCCCCTTTTGCCCATGTCCCTATCCTGGTTTGTCCCCCCGCTTGTCTGTCTCATGCTCCATCCTATGTTCTGGTGCTTTCCCCTCCCGAGCTGATAAAAGACAGGGTGCACGGGTGAATAAAGGATTCTACTTGCACCCTTCCTTGTGTCCCATCCCCTCTTTGGACCACGGCACCAGACCAAACCTTTCTATGATTCTATGATCAAATGCTGCCTTCTCCACTACCCCACAACACTGCAGAATACTGAACAGGAAGGGCTGTTCCTATTCTGCAAACATAGCCCTAATATTTTTCAACCTTAACCATCCAATGTCATCAAACAAAATATCAAAGGTTTGTAGCAGGAAAAAAAAATTGATGCACTGTGCTTTGCTAGAAAGCTTTAACCAGCAATAATTTATAGCCTGCCAAAAAGAAAGATGTTACATAGTTCTAGAAAAAGGCAAAAGGAATCACCTGCATGGGGACTCAAAGATAATGACATTTCACTAAGATCCATAGGAACAAAAAAAGTCTCTTCAGCTAAAACCTGCAAGCCCTCACTCAAAATACGTATTTCCTTTCAAAGGGAATTCACTCTTTTATTCAGTTACAAACCTTTGTTGGCAGTATTTCTCCACTCAAAAAAAACCCAAAAAACCCAAGGATTCTAGTCTTTCAGCCTTTAAAATAAAAAGCTTGTTTGTTATTATCTAATATAATAAGATTTGCAAGCAGAAAAGCGTGTGTTCACTTCTATTTATGGAGCAGCATGTTTCACCTTTGCCCTTCAGCTGCTGCAGTTCAAAATGTTTAACTGTTTTCAAACCAGCACATTCAAGTTCTGCTAACATTTTCAGTGTATAGAAGCTTTGCATTCTATAAAAATGCGTTTAGAAAAGCAGTTAGAGGATTAAGACAACATATCAAAGGTTTATGCAAAGTTATTTTGTTTATGCTGAACACTCACTTTAGAAACAAACACGCCACAAAAATGATGAAAAAGCAAAAGTAGCTTTTTCAGTTGACGTACTTTTGGAAGGAAACTGTGCCAAAGTGCCATCAGGTGGAAAGCATTAAGTCACTGCAAATTAAGTTTGCCAAAATATGCTTGACAGCATCCAATCCATTAAGTAAAAACATTCTGGGACCGTAAAGCTGCCTGATTAATTAAAATTCACAGAATAGTTGGGGTTGGAAGGGACCTCTGGGAGACCATCTGGTCCGACCCCCCTGCTAAAGCAAGTTCACCTAGAGCACATTGCACAGGATTGCATCCAGGTGGGGTTTGAATATTTCCAGCGAGGGAGACTCCACAACATCTCTGGACAATCTGTTCTAGTGCACAGTAAAGAAGTTCTTCTGCATGTTCAGGTGGAACTTCACATCACTACAATGTAGTATTTGCCAGTAAAAGTATATATGCTTCAGACATTCTTCTGAGTTTTGTCATAGAAAAGAAATACTTTAAAACCAAAAGAACCTTCAAAGTGGAAGGCACTAAAGAGAAGAAATGACAGTGGAATGCAGGGAAAAAGCAGCAGGTTGGCTTTCAGTTCCTCAAGTCAAAAGCAAATTTTGAAATAGGAAGTCTCACTAATTCAACAGCATAACCAGCATCATTAAAAGCATTTCACAAACTTAATTCGTTTCTACTGTCACCCTATATTACAAAGTATCTTCCTCAATCTACCCAAGTCTGAAGCTATACTTTCAAAGACAATGACCAAAATGAGCAAAACCTAATCAGAATAAGCAGCCATGTAAAATGTTGTGGGGGAGAGAAAATTTACACTGAGATTTCACATTGCTGTGACTCAAGGAAATTAAAAAAAAATTCAAAATTCTCAAGTGTAAAAAGCAATTAAAGAAAAAAACCTCTCATTCAAGGGGAGTTGCATCAATTTTTTATTTGGTAAAAAATACAGCAGGCTATTATGAAGTGAACTTTAACAGAAAAATTACTTTGAATTACTTTCAGTGTCTCGTGCTCTGCCAGTACGGAGCTGCACAAGAAGCTGGGAGGGGGTACAGCCAGGACAGCTGACCCAAACTGGTCAAAGAGATATTTCATACCATAGAACATTATTTTCAGTATATAAACTGGGGGGAGTTGGCCAAGAGCATCAGATTGCTGCTCGAGGATGAGCTGGGCATTGGTCAGCAGGTGGTGAGCAATTGTATTGTGCATCACTTGTTTCTCTTGGGTTTTATTCCTCTCCCTCTCTCCTTTTAATTACAATTATTATAATACTAATAATTATTATTTTTTGTTTGGTTTCAATTATTAAACTGCTGTCCTAGTTAGAACAGCTGGGACCGATTCATCATTGGATGGGTGTAGCCCAAAACTGTGTATTCTATAGCCCTCCATGCCATTTCCCAGAAACTGTTGTCAGTAGAGGCCTGTGAGGTACCCCCCCCCCCCATGCTCCTGTCCTCATGCCCTTTTGTGGAATTCCCTGACTGAACACCCTCACACCCTTTTATGGAATTCCCCACTCTGAGGGAAGGATTGAGCATCCTTTTATGGAATTCCCCGCTCTGGGGGAGGGGCTAAGCATTGCTGCCTGAGCTGGAGAATATATAAACCTGGAGTTTCAGAACCTCTCCACCTCTCGTGGGATCCAGAGGAGGACTGCAGCTCACCACTCCCAGCCAGACTGAGACCACCACCCTCAACTGAACTGCAATCACCATTTTGGCCGGACTGCAGCAGCTCTCCCACCAGCAGGTTTTTTCCCCTCTCCCTTTGCTTTGGACTCGGGGGGGGCCCAGGAAGCACCATTTTGTTTGTGCCCTGGGGTGCCAGGTTGTACATTTGGGTTTTGTGGGTTGAGACCAATCGCTTGTCTGTGTAGTTGTGCTTATTGTATTATTTTATTAAATTGTTATTCTGACTTGCAATCTCTCTTTTGAGTTGAGTTCATTTCCCCTGCTGGTTAACTTTTAAACCAGCACAACTGCTCTTAACTCATGACATTTACTTTTTTTCTTAATTGTCCTCCTCACTGGGAGGTGTGCGTGTGAGCGAGTGGCTGCATAGTACTTTGCTGCTGACTGGAGTTAAACCACGACAGTAATTTTTGACATTCAATGTGGAGAAGGAAGGGTTGAGATAATGACAGATCTGACCAGAGTGTGTTAAAACAAAATTGTTATAAACATTTATTCTATTAGTTTAGTAGTTGCTGGTCACAATGTTGTTTGTTTGCTCTCAGAGTTCCTGTGCGTGTTCCTGTGTGTGTGCTCACAGGTGTTCTTGCTGTATGTGTTCTCTGTGTTGATGTTTATCCTCCACGAGGCCTAGGCTAAAGTTATCATTGTGTTGTTCTTTACAGTAGTGGCTTATGATATGATAGAATCGCTGGTCATGAACCTAATCTGGTATGTGTACTCAGCATTGCTGTTGCCTCTGTACTTTGGGAGCTATTTAAAGGGAACTATTAATAATTATACCTTTTGTCTTTTTTCCTCAGAGAGGTAACTTATGGGAAAAACATCTTCCAACATGTCCTTTCTGTATTTCTTTTTTTCCTTCTGACACCCTCCTTTTTTCTCCAGGCTGGCAACAGTAGTGTTTGAGAATTTTAAAGGTTTTGCATATCCTTTTGTGCAAGTTTCGAGCTGGCTTCCCGCCAAGTCTCCGAAACTTGACAACAGGGTCTGCTTCCCAGAGAGGGAAGAAAAAAAACCCAGTCAGCCAAAGCTATAGCAAAAAAAATAATATATTTTACATATGAAACAGATATATACAGTGAGAATATTATATATCTATAACCCCAGAAACCCTAAATAGCTTCCTAAGGGAAGAGGGGAAGGGAGAAGGGAAAAAGGACAAAATAGGACAAAAAGGGACAAAACCAAAACAGCTCTACACAATCTAAAAACCTGGTAACCAGCAAACTGAAGAACTGGTAAAATCTCACCACTTCCCTTGAGAGAAGCAGGACAGCTGGACACGGCCCAGCACTCTCCCCTCACGCATGGCAGATAACAGCAGTCACTGTAGGCCTCAGCTCCAGATAAGCCAGACCGAGACAGGGACCCACCATTCTCGAACCTCGCCGGAAAGGAAAAGAGAGAGGTCCCTCCCGTTGGCTTTATTTATACCTCAAGTTATGTAAAGGAATAGCATGGAATACTTCCATGGTCACTTTCCTAGTTCCCTCCTGGTTACAAGCTGGTCTCCAGGAAGGCCTAGAGTGAAAACTATCACACCTTTGAATACCCTTGAAACCATCCTGGCCCTTTTGGTAGGAATCAACATGTTGCTGCATATGGTTCAGGTCTTGTTTAGGGTTAAGGAACCATCTGTGGTCACCCCAACCCCCATGACAAGCACTGCAGCTTGAAGGAGGAGGAGAGGGACTCAAACTCCAGCAACAGGCACTGCAGCTACTCAAACCCCAGTGACAAGCACTATGCCGCCACTCAAACTCTGGAGACAGGCCCTGTGCCTACTTTCATCCCCACTACAAGCACTGTGGCAACTCAAATTCCGGTGTCAAGCACTGTGGCTGCTCAAACTCCAGCTACTTCAACCCCTGCAACAAGCATTGTGGCTACTCAAACCCTGGTGACAAGCACTACAAACACTCAGACCCCAGCAATGGGTAATGGAGCTGAACCAGTGGACAAAGTCCAATGCTTACTACCAATGTGGCAGAAAGTTGTATGGAGTGCACCACTGTTGCACACCAACCTATGGGCAGCAATGAACTGGAAAGACAATGCACCACCAACAGTGGATAAAGTGGCTCACTAACTCCAGGAATACGAAGACAATCTCTGACTCCCTCATCTTGGCTATGGAAAAACTGTCCCAGGAGTTCCAGCAATTCAAAGAGGATATGTGCTACTCCCCACTTGTACAGATCCACATCTCAAGCTATTAACAGGAAGCATCCTTTCACTCAAGAAATGCCCTTTCACACACGTCATGCCCTACCCTGTGGTTTTACCTGCGGGACCATGGACAAGACATGAGGAAGTGGGATGGTGTATTGGGTCTGGCTGAGCTGGAATTCACATCCCCACAGTAGCCCTCACAGTGCTGTGCTTTGCATTGGCAGCTAGAAGGGTGTTGATAACACACCAGTGTTTTGGTTACTGCTGAGTGCAGCACCAACACTGTAACATTCCTTCCTTAGTTGAGGGCAAGATCCTGGGAGGGGACTCAAGTAGGCCAGCTGACTCAAACTGACCAAAGGGATATTCCAGACCATATGACATCAGCTCAGATACAAAAAGCTAAGGCACAGAGCAGGAGGGTGGGCATTCATTGTCTAATGGCTGCCTGCTGAGAAACCGTCACACATCGAGAAGCCCTGCTTCTCGGGAGTGGCCGACCACTGCTGCTCATGGGAAGTAGAGAATAAAACCTGCTATCTGTTGCTTCTGCGTGCGCAAGGTTCGCTTTGCTTTTTTTGCTTTAAATAAACTGTCTTAACCCACGAATTGTTTCCTTTTTTCTACCTTACTCTCTCCCCTGTCCCTCTGGGAAGGGGAGTGATAGAGCAGCTGGGTGGGCACCTGGTGTCCAGCCAAGGTCAACCCACCAGATGGAAAACCTACCTCAACCCTAGAGGCATAGGTACATGAATTGCAAGGAAAAACAATCAGAAATGGGGGTTCTTCCAGGAAAATTCCCACTCCAGTCTTCAATGGGCAGTTTCCCAGGCAGAACAGAAGGGATGATTTTACTTCCAATTCTATGGAAAGGAATTCTAATCTGTTTCTACAAGAAGTAAGTGGAGAATCATATGAACAGGACTAGAGGGGTCCTGCCTCCAGCCAGGTGGAGGAAAGGGACAACCAGGTTTACTGGACTACGTGGATCTGATGGCCTGGCACATCAGCCCCACAGGAGTACAAGGCTCTAGTAGACACTGGTGCACAGTGTATCCTAATACCATCAAGCTATGCAGGGACAGAACCCATCTGTATTTCTGGAGAGAGTAAACTCAGTATAGTTTTATATTCTGTATTTCATTTTGGCCAAAGGGGGCCAAGAAGATGGGGACACCCCTATGTATATTGGAGTACTCCGTTCCTGGCAGAAGCCAGGTGGCTATATAGCTCAGTGCTTAGAGCACTGGTTTTTTAATCCTGAAGCTGTGAGGTTGAGTCCCATGGCTGGAAAGTTTTTCTTTGTCTATTAACCATCATGGGCCGTATACAATCCTGGAGAGAAGTCCCAAAGGACCCGCCTTTAGCCCTAATTTTGCACCATTGGAACCGTTTAACTGGCCCAGAAACATCTTTAAAAAAGCAAGAACTATGTTGATTATCTATGAATGTGTGGCCTTTATACGAAAAACTCAGGGGGGTAGCGTGGCCGAGATTTGGCACGTTTGAATTGGATACTGTGTTACAATTGATTTCATTTCTTTATAAGGAGCAAAGATGGGAAGAAATCCGTTATGCTGAATTGTTTCTATTTCTTTTAATACGGTCTGAGTGGAGAAAGCAGTACAAGAAAGCCCCTAGGACCAGTCTTACCGGCTGGGCGGGGCCGATTGGGTCAGAGGCTGCCGGCGGCTCTGCCGGAGCAGGCGCAGCGGCGCAGGCGGGGGTTTTGCTAGTTGGCTTTGCTAGTTACGGCGTGGCAAGGGCTGTGAGATCGGTGAGATCGGCTTTCGCTGGAGCTGCTTTCGGCGCGGCGGCGCCGGGCTGGGTTGCTACAGGAGCGGCGGGAGCCCCAGGGGTGCCTGCGGGACCGAGCGGCGCAGCGCCGCCAGTGGGCGCTGGGGCGGTCGGCTGTGGCGGCGGCGTGAGGGCTGTAAGAACGGGGCTGCGTGACCCGACCGCAGGGGGGACCCCGGGGTTGGCTGCTGCGGGCACGGCTGACGGCAGCACGGATGCTGCCGGCTCTGCCCACACGGCAGGGGCAGAGGTTCTCCCAGGGGCAGCTCCGGGAACGACCGTTGCCACGGCGACGGGGCTGCCTACTCCGATAGCGCCGGGGGCGGCTCCGAGCCTGGCCGGCGCAGGAGGAACAGGGCTGCCCGTTTCAACAGCAAGAACGGTTCCTGGTGCTGCCGAGGCTGCGGGAGCCAGCACAATCGGGCAGAGACAAGCGGAGCTTGTCCCAGCTGTTTTAACTGGCGGGGGGGCTCTGGCTTTAGCCCCTGCCAGCGTGACACAGGCAGGGGCGGCGGACGCAAGCGCTGTGAAAGCTCTGGGATCGTCCGGCACGGCGACGCTGGGAGGGGGGGCGGGGCCGCTGGGTTTGCGGAGGCGGCGGGACCCGGCCCTGCCGCTGCGGGGACTAGGGCTTTCCCAAGAGCCGCCCCGGGCACGGGAACTGCAGGACTGGCTAACTCGGGGGCGGGACTGCCTGCTCGGGTCGCAACAGGGGCTCCGGGGGCCGCAACGGAAGTGGTCCCTGGCCCCGCAGGGACAGGGGGAGTGAGCACGGTCGCGCCGAGGCATGCGGGCCTCCTCCTGCCCGTACAATTAGCATGGAGAAAGTAACCCTTTCCCCCGCAGCTGCTGGTGCCGCGCCAGCAGTTGCCGCGAGCGCAGGCGCTGTGAGGGCTTTAAGATCGGCCGGCAACTTTGCCGGAACGAGTGCGGTTGTCACAGTAACAGCAGTTCCTGCTCCGATCGGAGCAGGAGCGGGGCCCGGGCCGGGAGTGGCGGGATTTGTCCCGCCTGTTCCAAGGAGCGGGGGGGAGGTACTCCCCCCCGCAGCTGTTATCTTGGCTCCTGCCAGCGTAACAAAGGCAGGGGCTGCCGCCAGCGCAGGCGTAGCTGCGAGCTTGGACGACACAGTCCCCACAGGGGCCGGCACGGCCACGGAAAGGGGGGCGGCACCCCCTACCAAAAGAGGGGCGGCCGCAACTGAGCCGCCCAGTTTCACTGCAGCCACAGGGGCTGCAGATGTAGCTGTAAGTGCTGCCGCTGGCGCAGTGGGAGCAGGTCCAGCCGCGAGACCGCCAGAGTCTGGGTCCGGCACGGGAGCTGCCGCAGCTCCGATGAACGGAGCGAGGACAGCGGCAGGTGCAGGGGCAGACCGCCCCCCGGCTGTGACAGGCACGGACATAGCTGCCCAAGGTACCTCGGCAGCCACAGACAAGATGCCCGCCGGAGCTGCAGGAGGAGGAGGTGCGGGGGCGGTGTCTGCAGCAGGGGTCCCCGCCCCAATCGATACCGGAGCCTCTGGCTCTGCCATTAGGGGCAGAGACGGCTCCGTCTCCGCCCCTCTAGCCCTCCCAGTCCTTCACTATCCGTACCCTCCCACTGGATATGCGGGGGGGGGGCGCGATCATTCTAACTGCTCTCCCATGGTATGCAGGGTTTCCCATTCCGAAAAGAGGGGGGGGGGGGGGCAACACCTAGAGGCATTTCCAGCAGTGTTGGCACCAAAACCGAAAAGCCCACCGCCCGTGGTGGCTCCAAATCCAGCAGACTTGTTCCCAAACAAGGTAGAACCACCAACACTCACAAGCATGAAAGCTGAAACCCGAGGCAGGGGTTTCTCTGACACGAGCACAGACGTCTCTGGTGACAAATCAAGCTATAACTCAGAGGAGGAAGAGAATTCTATCCCAGCAAAACCTTTGGTTGTAGCTAAGCTGGGAGAAAAAGAAGTGGAGTTTTTGGTTGATACAGGCGTGACATATTCTGCGTTAAATACTTTGGAAGGGAAATTTGAGTCATAATACCGTAACTGTGGTTGGGGCTACAGGGATAAATGAAACCAGGCCATTCTTTAAACCTCTGAGATTTAAATTGGGTAAGCACTGGGTAACCCATCAATTCCTCTATATGTCAAACTCTCCTAAGCCTTTATTGGGTAGGGATTCATTAGAGAAATTAGAAGCTGAAATTAAATTCTGCAAAGGGGAGATAAAAGTTATGATTTTTGATACTAAATATGTAAAGGCATCTGCCTTCTTCATACAGGAGAACCATGGAGAGATCCCTGCAGAGGTTGAGAATGCTGTCATCCCAATGGTGTGGGCCATCATCACACTCAGACCAAGAGCAGCCAATTGGTCAAAGATGTACAAGGGAAAGCAGGATGAGACTGAGTCTCCAAAAACAGTAACTACCAGGAATGACACAGACACAATGTCCACTGCATTGGACATGGATGCAGTTGCCAACATGATAAGGCGAATTATAGGTGTTCTGTAAAAAGAAAAACACTGGAAAAGGAGTTGTCCAGATTTGAAGGGATCAAAAAATTTGTCCCCAGCAGACTAAGCTGGGGGAATAGAAAAAACTATCTGTTGACCCCTGTATTCTAAACCTGTTTCAGGCTCACAGCCTGTGAATGTCTCTGCCCTAATTCGGCTCTGGGGGTACTGTTTTGTTCTGAATGTGAACTAATAATGTGCCAGAAATTAACTGTTTGCAGAAAGCTTTTTGCAGCAAACAGACCTGAAAGCTGTGCCACCAAAAACCCAAGCTGGGAGTAAAACGGGTGAAAACAACTTACATACAGAAGTGAGAAAATGCCTTAACAACTACAAGAGAGATACACCAAGACAAAGAGTTTTGGACTGCAATAAGAGAACTGTTGTAAGATCAGCCTGTGACTTCCAAAGGTGGTACATATACAAAACCAAACAATGGTATGACTATTGTATTTGTTTTTGTTATCTTCTGTCCTATATTACTTTTGAGCTTCTCTTGCTGTTAGTTTAATTGCAGAAGAATTGAAAGCTTACATTGCTTTGCTAGACTGATTGTTTTAAAATTTGTAATGTTTATACTTGCATATATCTTGTCCCAGCAGTTTGTAAATACTATTTGAAACATCTATGTCTCTTTGGCTACTGAAGCTTGTGAAAGAACTCCTCCTGAAAGGATGGTTTAATAGAAAGTCCACATAGAATTTTCATGTGGTTGTAAGATCAGATTTATGTAATTTATGCCTCTAAAAATGCTTTCTCACACAGTGTCATCTAGGAGTGAACGTTGAGTTTCACAGAAAAAGTTCTGCGTTAGGACGAAAAGAAAGATGAGAAGGCAGCTGCAGTGCTGTGACAGCGCTGGTTCTGTGAAACCCTCCCATGAGACCCTGAGACCTGATTGGCATCTTACCTGCAATCTTGGAGACAAACTGGTAACATAATTGTTGAGACAATTCATTTAAATTGCTTGAATTATTTGCTTAGAATCGCTTCCTAGCTTTATTGTTTTGTTGGTGCTCACATATACATGAATGCACCTAACTCAATACATAAGGATGCTTTTATCCATGGAGGCAAGAGGTACCTGCACTACCACTCCATTAAGTTAAAGATGATCGACTGCAGTCTGGGGCAAGCTGTGGCAGGATGGCCTGTCCCCTGATAAGGCCTGGAATCTGTCCAGAGAGTGCAAACTCCCTGTGATGAGCTACTGGCACTGCCAGGGTGCTGTTTGATGTTGCATCCAGACGCAGCCTGCTTCGGGTAAGCTCCTGACTGGCCTATTAAATCTGTGACTGGCAGTTAATCACTTTATGTGATAAAAGCACAAGTTCCTCTCACACAGTCAAGATGCAGGAATTCCAAGGTTCAGAGTTCCTGTGAGATTGTCATCAGACAGAGAGTCACACTTCATCAACTCACAAAACACAGATAAACAGGGTTTGTCAAAGAACATCTATGATGTGGGTTCAGGCCTTGCCTATGGCCATATTAAAAATTCACATACAATCCAAGGCGAAAACAACATAATCCTTATTCACATAAGGATTAATTTGTGAAATTGTTTAATGGTTTAAGCTCTGCTTTGCAGGAACTGCAGAGATTCATCGTGTTATCTAAGCCTATGGGACTGGACACTCCTGTTCATCTGTTCCAGCCCAGAAACTGAGCCTATGTTAAACAGTGAGACTGAAACTCCTGCAAGGCAAACAAAAGAACTGTTTCAAATTCAGCAGACCATCTCCATCTTCATTGTGGTCAGAGTTGTTGGCAAGAATCCTGAATTTGCTACCCAGAAGGAAGAAAGCCTCTGTTCCTGAGACAAGTGAAACAACAGAGACTATTACAAGGACTGTTAAAATGGTGTTTGAACTATTTTTTCTGTGTGTATTGTCTAATACCACCAGTGAATTTGGAACCTAAATTTACATTTGGCTTTAGTAAAATGCACTCAATATTCTTCATGAAAGTGAGTGCTGAATTTGCGCTATAGATTCGACTAAAATTTGGCAACAAGTTTAAATTATATACATTGGGTAATTCCAGAAGATGTCTCATTAAGTTTACAGAGATATCTTCTACAAACTTACTTCATGGTTACCAAACTAGACCTGGATAAAACAGCCATTCATGTTAGTTGTATATGGTGTTAGATCTGCATAATAGCTTGTATGGTTAGTGTTATAAACGTTAGCCATCTTACTAGTACGATGTTAAGTATAAGTGGTAGAGGCTAGATAAGATCTTTGAGTCTTGTCCAGTCTCTAAAGGGGGGACCTGATGCCTTAAGGTCCTTTCGATTTTTGATTTTTCTAATTTTTATAAGTTTTATAAGTAGTTATATAGCAGAAGTAGATTTTAGAAGCAGCTGCATTTATTCCCTTACCCTTAGCACAGTAGACACATATTCCCCAACTCTTTCACCCCAATTCCCCATATCAGTCCTCCTAAATTCCAGTAGAATGTTTAGTCTCTCACCAAGGTAGGCCTCTTCTGTTTGAGAACATCTAATCCATAGCCTAAACTGCAGAGTACAGTCAAGAACTGGGTAACCATATGCCCTTTGTGCTCCAAGGAAGACCAAGTGATGAAGTAGGTGGTCTAAAAAAGACCCCAGCCCCAATTCCCCAGGGGCAGATCAGGGGTGGATCGGGGCAAAAGCCAAGGGGTGGAAAAACCTGGGATTGGACGAACAGTATTATAAATTGTAACACCTGAGGCAGAGGGCATGCATGCGTCTTGTAACCTCTGTGCCTGAGAGGCACAATTAAATCCTTTTCTTATCTTACCTCTAATTAAATTGCCGTGGAGTTTTTTTTCTTCAGCTCCTTTAGGCATCACTTTACTAGTCCCATATGGCCAGTGAGAAAGTCTGACAGAGAATGGAGGCCAACAATAGACTATCGTGGCCTGAACAAAGTCACACCACCACTGAGTGTTGCTGTGCCGGA
Organism: Corapipo altera; assembly: GCF_003945725.1. NCBI lineage: Eukaryota > Metazoa > Chordata > Aves > Passeriformes > Pipridae > Corapipo > Corapipo altera. Next base: position 101,193 of record NW_020885048.1, read on the forward strand.
CATGCTGGAACTTCAATACAAATCAAAGGCAACCCAGTGGTGCCACAACTGATATTTCCAATGTGTTTTTCTCAATCCCTCTGGCAGCAGAGTGCAGGCCACAGTTTGCTTTTACTTGGAATCAACTGCCCTGGGGGTAGAAACACAGCCCTACTATTTGCCATGGACTGATCCAGACTGCACTGGAACAGGGTGAAGCTCTGGAAAACCAGCAATACATTGATGACATCATTGTGTGGGGCAATACAGAAGAAGAAATTTTTGAGAGAGGGAAGAAAATAGTCCAACTCCTTCTGAAAGTTGGTTTTGTCATAAAACAAAGTAAGGTCAATAGACCTGGACAGAAGATCCAGTTTTTAAGAATAAAATGGCAAGATGGATGTCGTCAGATCCCAATGGATGTGATTAATAAGATAACAGTGATGTCTCCACCAACTAGTAAGAAAGAACCACAAACTGTCTTGGGCATTGTATGATTTTGGAGAATGCACATTTCAAATTACAGTCTGATTGTCAGCCTTTGCTATCGAGTGACCTGGAAGAAGAATGATTTCCAATGGGGACCTGAGCAATGACAAGCCTTTGAACAAATCAAGCAGGAAATAGTTCATGCAGTAGCCCTCAGGCCAGTCAGCCAGTTCTCAACCCACCTCACTGTTCACTCATCCAGTCCTGAGCTTGTCTATGAGGATGTTGTGAGAGAAAATGCTGAAAGCCTTGCTGAAGTCCAGGCAGACATTATCCACTGCTCTCCCCTCATCCATCCAGGTAGTTGTTTCATCATAGAAAGCAATCAGGTTGGTCAAACATTATTTCCCTTTAGTGAACCCGTGCTGACTACTCCAGATCATCTTCTTCTCATCCATGTAGTTAGAAATGGCCTACAGAATGAGGCACTCCATCACCTTTCCAGGGATTGAGGTGCAACTGACTGGCTGGTAGTTCCCTGGGTTCCCCTTCTTGCCTTTTTTGAATACTGGGGTGACATATGCTTTCTTCCAGTCCTTGGGAACCTCTTCTGATCACCATGATCTTTCAAAGATGATTGTGAGTGGTCTTGCTATGGTGTCTGCCAGCTCTCTCCTCACTTGTGGATGTATCCAGTCAAGGCCCATGGACTTGTGGATGTCGAGTTTGCCTAGGTGTTCTCTGACCCAATCCTCCTGGACCAAAGGAAGGTCTTCCTTTCAACATTCCTTTGCCCTGGTCTTCTGGGTCAGAGATCCCTGAAGGCTGGTCTTGTCAGTGAAGGCCGATGCAAAGAAGGCATTCAGTACCTCTGCCTTCTCTGTGTCCTCTGTTACCAGGGTCCCCCCTTCATTTACTAATGGGCTCACATTATACTTTATTTTCCTTTTGTTATTGATGTATTAGAAGAAGCCCTTCTTGTTGCCTTTGACATCCTTGGCCAGATTTAATTCCAGATGGACCTTGGCCTTCCTTGTTTCATTTCTACTTACTCTGACAACCTCTCTATTCATTCCAAGTGGCCTTACCCTGCTTCTACCTCCTGTGTATTTCCTGCTTGTGCTTGAGTAATGACAGGAGTTCATTGTTCATCTATGCAGTTTTCTTGCCCCCTTTGCCTGATTTCTTGCTCATTGGGATGCATTGTTCTTGAGCCTGGAGGAAGTGACCCTTGAATATCAACCTTCCCTGCAGGGCCTGTTCCCATGGGATTCTTCCAAGAAGGTCCCTGAAGAGGCTAAAGTTAGTTCTCCTGAAGTCCATGGTTACAATCTTACTTGCTGTCCTGCTTCCTCCTTGCCCAATACTGAACTCCACAATCTCATGGTCACTAGAGCCAAGGCTGCCCCCAACCTTCACATCTCCAACAAGGCTTTCCCTGTTTGTTAGTATGAGGTCAAGCAGCACACCATTCTTCATGGGATCCTCCACATGGGATCATCCATTGATGACAACTGATGAAGTTGTCATCAATGCTTTCCAGGAACCTCTTGGACTGTTGGTGCTTTGTTCTGTAGCTTCTCCAGCAGATGTCAGGGTAGTTAAAGTCCCCCACAAGAACCAGGGCCTGTGAGGCTGCTTCAAGCTGTCTGTAGAAGGCCTCATCCACTTTTTCCTCCTTCTCAGGTGGCCCGTAGCAAACACCCACAACATTGTTGCCCTAAGCTCTCATCCACCCCAAGACAGAGCTCGATATATTCCAAGTGTAGCCTCACATAGAGGGCAACTCCACCACCACGCCTTGCTGGTCTGTCTCTCCTAAACAGTGTTACAACATTCCAGTTGTGTGAGCTATCCCAGCATGTCTCTGTAATCACAATGAGATCAAAGCCCTGTGACTGCACACAGATCTCTAGTTCCTCCTGTTTGTTCCCCATACTGCATACGTTGTTGTACAGGTACTTTATAGAGGTATTTGAGTGTGTCAATATCCCAGTAGGGGTGCAAGGAGATGCTCCATAGTCCTGTCTTGTAGTTTTGTCTTTGGCTGCTTTTATTTGAGGGAGGTATTACCTCTTAAACCTCCTTTTACTACTTGGGTGGTGGCTATAGCTCTCCCTTTCCCACACCTTATCTCTGTCGAGCCTGGCTTTGTCCCTGTCCCCCTTCAAATCTAGTTTAAAGCTCTCAATAAGCCTTGTTAACTCCTGAGCTAAGACCTTTTTCCCCTTCGAGACAGGTGGACCCCATCTGTTACCAGCAGGCTCAGTGTTATGTAAACCAACCCATGATCAAAACCCCCAAAATTCTTCTGGTAACACCAGTCCAGAAGCCAGGTATTCATCTGCATGATTTTCCTCTTTCTTGGCCCATCATTCCCTGCAACTGGAAGGACAGAAGAGAACACAACTAGTGCTCCAGATCCCTTCACCATTTGTCCTAAGGCCCCGAGGTCCCTCTACATTGTCTGCATCCTTCTTATTGGGACCTCATTGCTGCCTATCTGGAAAACCAGTAGTGGGTAATAGTCAGTGGGCCATACCAGGCTGGAAAGTTTCTTGGTCATGTCCCTTACCCAGGCCCCAGGGAGGCAGCACACTGCCCTATGGATTGGGTCCAGTCAGCATATCAGGCCCTCTGTTCCTCTCAAAAGTGAGTCACCAATGACAACTACCCTTCTTTTTTTCTTAATTGAGGAGGTCATGATGCAGGGAGTAGGCTGTTCTGCCCTGGGTGACGCCTCCATCCCGGAAGAACCTTCATCCACATTCTCATTTCCTTGGTCCTGAGATTCCAGGGCCTCATAGCTATTGTATAAAGGCACCTGGGAAGGTAAGGTAGGTCAGGAGGGGAATCGTCTGTCAGAAACCTGTTTCCACTCCCCTCCGCCTCTAAGGTCCACTCCTTCTGCCTGATGGTGAGGGGGAGATCCATTGCTTCTTGTGAAGTGGATGGCAGGTGCATTTGTCTAAGACATGGTAGCATGTGGCTCCACCAGTCAATCTCCTCCTCAGAGTCCCTAATACTTCTTAGTCTTTCTATTAGCCACCAGGCTGAGCAGATTGTCCACCTTATTGCACCTCTAGCAGCTGTTCTCTTTGCTGTTCTCTGAGAGCAGCACCAGGCTCTGGCACTCCCTGCAGCCTGAGACCTGCACCGCTGCATGCTTTCATGGACGCTCCTTCTGGGTCACCACATCCTTTCTGGTGTGCACAGAGTAAGCCACAGATCACTGCTGGGGGACAGGGTGGGCATCAGTCAGCAGGTGATGAGCAATTGTGCATCACTTGTTTCTCTTGAATTTTATTCCTCGCTCTCTCTCTCCTTTTGATTTCAATTATTATCATTAGTATTATTATTTTTTACTTTGTTTCAATTATAAAACTATTCTTAACCCATAAGGTTTACTTTTTTTACTAGTTCTTGTCCTCACCAGGGGGCGGGTGGTGAGCAATTGGCTGCCTGGTACTTGGTTGTCAGCTGGGGTTAAACCATGACACTATTCAAAAATGACAATAACATGACATCAAAACAATCACATTGCCAGATTGAAGAATAGCAGACTATTCTTATTGTTGAGGAATAAACCTAGGGCCAGTAGCTTGGTGTGCTGGTGTAGTGCAAGCTGCAGGTTGTGCCCTGAGTGGGGGAAATGATTGGAGCCCCATGCAAGGAGCTATGAACAGACACCAACCCTTTGCCTAACTAAAGGCAAGCAGACCTGCGGCACCAGCCAGTCAATCACCCAGAGACCCTGCAGAAGCCAATGAACCACGAGAAGACTCCAGACCCAAAATCACCACTGGTGGAATGGGTGTACAGACTGTAATAAAAGTCCAGGGATTCCCTCCCCAGAGGCACCAGCTAGAGCTGTTATTGTGTCACTGCACCACAATTAAATTGCTTAAAGCAACCAGAGGTCTGACACTGCTATGGGAAACCTGGGGTGGAGCTAGTAAGGAAACCTTGTCTGATTGTGTGAGTGTGGGGTGTGTAAGGAGTCAAATGGGGCACCCGTAGGCTCACTGGAGCCACCCACTGTGAAAGGGCTTCGGTCCCAGCAGTTAAAGTCTCCGGTGGCATGAGTATGACTGTTGGAGTGTCTTCTGAATGGTCAGATAGGAAAGTTTCCTTAACACTCATAAACATACAATAATAATACTTAAAAAAAATTTAGAAATCAGAACCTGAAAATGTACCTTTGCTCTCAAGAATTCTAATGGTAATAAAAATAATCAGTTTAAGTTCACACTGGTAATTGAAAGCTTTGAGTGAAATGCAGACATAGCTCAATACTGGGTAATGTTTATTCTTTAAATAAAATACAAAAAGATCAGAACTGGATTACAGAAATACCCTAAAGCTTAAAAACCCGGTGCTTTTCAATGGCTTTCTGCCATGTACCTTTTGAGAGCACCATGCACCTTTTGAGAGCACCATGCATCACCATGCATTCCTCATCTCCTATGCACGCATTATCTTAAAATTAGGAAATGTGTTGCTAACTGTATTTGGAAGTGTTCCACTGACCCACTGACCTTTTTTCAAGTAGTTTACAAGAATCATCTTTATACTCCTATTTTAAAAACAAACAAGAAAATAGCTGTCTTATGTTCCCAGAAGAAAAAGACCAGCAGATGAGATTACTTATAGACAAAAAAAAAAAAAAAAAAGGAAGAGCTTGTTTCAAGAGCTAGAGAGTTTTCAGTGAGCAAGACCTATGTGGGTAACTTCCTCCTATGTAACTTTAAACTGGCAATCAGAATCATACCCTCTATCTTTAACAGTCATTTAAATTAACTTGCAGACTTGCAAGCTAAGATTTATTCAGACTACTATATTACTTGGCAAACACATAATAACTGTGTAAAGTGGGAAACACCTCTGCTTCATCTTGTCTACCAATCAACAACAAGAAATGTTTATACAAGTAGTTCCCAACTGTGACCATTAGCTATATTTTCCTAACTTAGATCAGTGGTTGCATTCCTTCCTCCTCTCCAACAAGTAAGTCTAAACCATGTTTATCTCATTGAAATTTTGTCTTTTAAGAAGTAATTTTCCTTTAAGATGGCAAAGTGGTATCCTACATTCAATTCTTCTGAACATTGGAACACTCTAAAAACAGATCAACAACACACTTTTAAATGATTATGAAGTCAAAACTTTGCATGCCACCACTTAGCCTGAAGCTAATTTTAACAGCCTATTTATAAACCAGAGAAAACACTGATCTAAAATGGAAAATACTTACCCTTAGTACCTTAAATATATGCTGGCACAAAGGTAATAAGGAGGGTGGGGTGGTAAGAAAGATTAATTACAGAAGCAGCACATAAGATCTTTACTGTATGTAGTGAACACACAGGGTAAAAAATAGCTTGTGCTTTGAGAGCACTGCCACCTAGAATAAATTTGGCATTATCACCACACCCAAACACTAACAGAAGACGAGTCACAAACAACTGCTCAGATTCCATGACTAACGTCCATAAAGGCAATTGGCAGGATTTGATATTTTGAGGCTTTTGAATGCAAGAAAGAAAGTTCACTACTGCTGGCACACATCCAAGAATGTGCATGCAGTAATGGTGCCAGCACTAGTGACTTGTACCACGAAATTTATTTGTCCCAACACTATGAATTCAACAGTTGCAATTAAAGAAAAAATTCTTCCAGGACTTCCTTCATCAAACTCAACCTTCAAGTCCAAGAACTGTTCAACTAATTATGTTCATTAGACAAAGGCCTCCACTAATCCCTCAAGCCAAACTACATGATGGGTATGTATCACATCTCTGCTGCTCAAAAGCAACCATTGTGGTCCAAGCAGGGGTCATGGATGACTGTGGATGGGATACATCCATTCATCCATCCAGACTACTCTTTCCTGAAGAGAAGGAAAGGCCATTCAATCAGCAAATAACACAGCAAAACACCTTCCCCTGCCCAACAGACATAAGATCTGGACTGTTTAAAGACAGATGCAGACTGCAGCAGCTTCTGCTGTCTGCAAGTGGAGACACTGAACAAAACATGCTCCCCATGACCATGGCCTCAAGGGTCCCTCAAAGTTTCACTGCTATCCCTGTGACTAAACAACTTCCAACCCACTTTATAGGAACCCCATACGAACTACAGAATTATGTTGTCACCAGCACTGCTCATAGCCTCAGATCACATCTCTGAAAAACCTGAAAGTTGTCTGCATTCCAACTCCTTTAATATGGATATAATCAACCCCACATTAGGTGTTTGCAGCACTAGCTTTCTGGGTAAAGCAAAAAAATAAAAAAGTTGATGTAAATAAGAGATATGTAAAAAAAACCCCAAAAACCCACTACCACCAAATAAAAAAACCCCACCCACCTTCCAGACAGCAGTAACATAGAACTTTACCTCTAGAAAAGCAATCCTCAAGTTGTGATCTAGGATGCTATGGCAAATGATGCTTATGGCTCAAAAAGCAGAAGACACGTCTCTTCAATTAAAGGCTTAATATAGTGCCAAGCATTTGCTAGAAGTGTGAATGCTGATCAACTCCCATCAGGTCAAGAAGACTAGCAATCCATGGCTGCAGGCCACCCTCTATCCAGTATACAATCCAATTTTATTTGGTTTTCAAAGGATATCTATTTAAAACAAACTTTGTTCCTTTATGCTGAGTTTAACAGCTCCTCTCTTAGTACAGTGTATCATAAGAGCAGCAGTAAACAAAATACAAAATAGGTAGAGAAATCATGAGTGAAGTTGAGCCCAGGAAGAAGGGAGGGGTGGGGGGATGGTGCTTTAAGATTTGTTTTTATTTCTCATTATCCTACCCTGATTTTGATTGGTAATAAATTAAATTAATTTTTGCCAAGTCAAGTCTGGTTTGCCTGTGACAGTAATTGGTCAGTGAGTGATCTCTCCCTGCCCTTATCACGACCCATGAGCCTTTTGTTATATTTTTTTCCCCTTGTCCAACTGAGGAGGATAGAGTGGCTTGGTGGACACCTGGCAGCCAGCCAAAGTCAACCCACCACAGGCATGAAATATGGTAAGCCTCAAACTTTTGAGGGAGACTTAATAAGCTATATGAGCTGAGGGAAACCAGCTGAAACTCTCATAAGCATCTCACTGCAGCAAAAGTGTGATGTGGAAATCATCAAGTCTACACTGGCACTAAAGAGAAACTGGAAGTAAATTCAAAATGGAAGGTAAGGATAAAAGGGTAATTAATACTCAAGAAAGTTGCTAGAGGTGGAGCTCATGGCTAGGCTTCGCAAACGAAGATTTGGGAAGGGCTCTATCCACATTTGCTACAAGCGCGCTGGTGGCTAAAAAGGCCAATACGAGATAGACAAGTCCGGTTGCAAAAGGCACAGCAGAAAGACTCCTTGGGTGGTATCGGCAAGACATGATTCTTTCTGCATTGTCTTTTCTCCTCAAGAGTGATCCTGCGTGTGTTCTCAAAGGAAGTAGCAGCATTATGGATAGTGTGTTTCCAGATCTCCCGATTGGAGGCCAGAGTAGACCAGTTATGTTGATCAATATGGCCAAGGCTGACATGTTGTTTCAGGGAGTCCTTGTATCTTCTCTTCGGGGCTCCTCTCTTGCGGCAGCCAGTGGCAAGTTCACCATAAAGCACGATCTTAGGGAGGTGGTAGTCCTTCATCCTTGAGACATGTCCTGCCCAACGCAGCTGTGTTCTCAGCAACATGGCCTCAATACTTGTGACTGCCGCTTGTTCTAGAACAGACGTATTGGTCACATAATCTAACCAGTGAATGTTTAGGATTGTATGGAGACAACGTTGATCGAAGCGTTCTAAGAGTCGCAGGTGGTGGCGGTAAATGACCCATGATTCAGATCCATATAAAAGAGTAGACAGCACTATGGCTCTGTAAACACTGATCTTGGTACTTTTCTTCAGATGTCTATTTCGCCAAACTCTTTTATGGAGTTTTTGGAAAGCACTATATGCCTTTGCTAACCTATTGTCTATCTCTCCATCAATCTTACCATCCGAGGAGATGCTACTCCCAAATAATTGAGCTTTTGACTAACCATGCTGCCAAGACAGTCCAGCTAGTGTACACTAAAATGTTGAGAATGGAATATAAATGCAGGCAGGCATCACAGCAGGCATCACAGCAGGCATCACATTCAAGCTTACATCCAGCCATAACAAAGGCTGGAAACAAAAGGTTAAGAATATTACTAATCTACAGTTAAATTTTAATAAACAAACCTTCACTCTGCTGGTGAACTCCGTAATCACATTTGCAGGGAGAAATTATCCTTAGTTACTACAGTACAAGTATAAATATACTGAATGAGAAAGTTACTGCAAATGAGGAGGAGCAACAAAACCAAACAAACTCAGATTAAACCTCCTGCTTTCATTAAAATATCCTTAAAGCAACACAACAAGAAATAGGCTGCTCATACATTCACAAAAGCAAATACTTAGAGACTATCAGTCTTAAAAGATGTCTTGCACGTCAAACAGGTAAAATATGGTAATTTGTTACAATTGCTATTTACGTTCTTATTGCTAGGAGGTGAAATTTTCCCTATTACGTGTCTACAGTTAACAGCTTACCCTTAATTAAGAATCATCTGTCTCCACCAAAAGGAGATAACAGAACTTAAATCATCTGAAGAAAACCTCCAGCAAGACCTGCTCATTTTTAAGGGGGGAAAATAGGGGAAGAACCCATTTCCAATCAATTTTTTTTTTGTTCCCCAGTTTGCTCCTTTTACCTTCAACTGGCCTAATGCATGCACTTTTTCCATTTGTTGTGGTTTAAGCCCACATGGCAACTAAGCACCACGCAGCTGCTTGCTCACTCCCTGCCCACCACCCTGGTGGAATGGGGAGGAGAATCAAAAGTAAAACTTGTGGGTCTCAGAATTTAATAATAGAAACAAATTAAAATATAATATTATAACTACAGTAATTAAAAAGAGAGAGAGATAAAACCCAAGAAAAGCAAGCAATGCACAATATACTCATCACCCTCTGACTGATGCCCAGCCAGTCCCCAAACCACAATTGGCCCTTTCCAGGTAACTCCCCCAGTTTATATACTGGGCATGACATTCTATGGTGTGGAATATCCCTTTGGCCAGTTTGAGTCAGCTGTCCTGGCCGTGCTCCCTCCCAGCTTCTTGTGCAGCTCCTCACTGGCAGAGCCTGAGACACTGAAAAGCCCTTGACTTTTGCTAAGCACTGCTCAGCAACAACCAAAACATCACTGTGTTATAAGCATTATTCTCATACTGAATCCAAAACACAGCACTGTACCAGCTACTGAGAAGAAAATTAATTCTATTCCAGCCAAAACCATCACACCATTTATTGGGAAGAGGATAAAATCCTATGAAGGAAGAAGACAGTAATCACTGATATAAACTTGGCAAGAGATTTAAAAAATATTAGAAAATAACTACTTCCTGAAAAGTGTTTTTGGATTTCCATAGCCATACTTACAGTTTAGGAAAACCCAGCACAGGATGTCTGAAACACAGGCAATCCTGAAGTAAAAGACATTTAGGTAATTTCAACAACATAAAATATTTAACTGATTGAGTAATTTAAGATTGCACTCAAACAGTTAAAGCTATGCAAAAGCACAAGCCAGTATAGTTTTGAAACTAAACTGACCTTCCATCAGGAAGCATTACACTTGTCCTAAAAGAGGAAACTGCCACTCTTATTTCCATTACTATATGTAGAATAAATAATTTTCTTTGTTTAATAAAGGAAAGGGAAAAAATAAATGCTACACTTGTACCAAATGAAAAATAGCATTAAAACTCCTAGAAAGGGAGACTCTTTTTGGCCATGATTCTATTCTTTCACTTGTATAATAAATATTCAGAAAGACTTAATTCTTAGTATTTACAAAATTCTTTTATTACTTTAATTTTATTTATAACAAATGTTTGTGTATTACTGCAAGAGTCAGGATGGTTACTGAACTTGTTTTATTCATAGTCAAGATGGAAGTAAAAGGAGGAAAAGATGTAGAAACAGCAACAATGTAGGACTTCAGGGGAGGTTCAGAAAATTTTGGATGGTAAATTTTACAAGATAAGTGTTTTCAGCAATTTTCTCTGGTCACCAAAGCATTACAAGGAATTCCAGCAAAAATAATGAAGTACAATGTAGTATTTCCTGACAAAGCAGCAGAGAAAAAGCCACTAAAACCATAGGGTTGAAAGAATGCCAGGATGAAAGTCTAAAAACACACCAGTATCACAAATGAGTGACCCTTGCACAGCTGGAGCCAACATCAGGGAGAAGCATCTTTGTTTTTCTAGATGTCTAGGGCCAACCACAGTAGAGCACCAAATGCAGACTGGAATCCTGTGGAACTACTGTAATAAAAATAAAATCTTAAGGAAAAAAACCCCACAACCAAGCAAAAAAGGTACATGCAAAGGTCACATATATTATAAATCAGAACATCTTTAATAACACACGCAGTGTAAACCCACACAAGGGGGCATATTGTATGAAAACAGTTTCTTGTGGTTCACAGTTTTTCCATACTGTTGTTAGGGTAGATCCTAATTTGCTTCTCTGTTCCAATTAATAGTTGATGAAATCAAATCAATATGCAGAAGTCCTGGCTAGTGTACCCCATCATCAAAACTGGCTGAAAAGACTTGCCATACTCCTCCATATTAGGCATGCATCACCTCTTTCCAGTAATAAAATGCAGAACAAATAGTCTTAATGTAAGAAAAAGAGATTTCCAAAAACACAGAAAACAGTGCTAGTCACTTGCATATTGTTTTGTATTTATAAAATACAAATATATGATAATTCAAATAAAAAAGTACATATGTTCTCAGGCCCTAATTTCTGGGAGCTGCATGCAGTATAGCACTTAGAATAGGTAAAGGGTAGGTATATGTGTATGGGGGAGCCTGATGTACATTCTTCTACTGACTAAGCCAATGCTAGCACATTGAAAGCACCTCCTCCTCAAACAATGCAGGTAAGATTAATATGCAATTTTCTTAAAGAGGTAATTTAGGAGTCTACTCCTTCCTCTAAAGCCACACACTAATTCTCCTTGAATGAGCAAGGCATACCATTCTTCCTCACCAGAGCCAAGAAATTCTTAGGAATATATATCTCTAACCTACAGCACCCGGACCTTTAACAAGCTATAGTTATTCTGACTATTCAACAGATTCTAGGTAATGTTTTAGCATGTAATATGTTATTCAAGCCCCTGTTAACATGCATGGAGTTGAACAATAAAATGCAATATGAGACTTTTCTGTTTTTAAATTAGTGTCTCACAGCCAGAACATCAAAATTTTCCAGATAACACAAACTGAGACAGGGAAAACTTTGGAAAGGCAGGGGGAAACCAAAAAAAACCAGACCTGCACAATCAAAGGAGAAAATGCACTTAGATTTATTAAGCAAGTTACTGGAATTCACCATGGTCTGGTTTGACCTCCAAGAACAGGTTTTACAGTGCCTAAGCTATTAGACTGAAGACCCCCCCCCAAAAAAAAAGCAGCATATAACTCTTCTAATTTTTACTGTCGAGCCAAGAAACACAACTATTCTTTGACAGAAGAAAAGGAAACAATTACAAAACCACCACCATTTACTTCGTTTTTACAGTGCACTGCAGGCAGACAAATCAAAAACAAGGGGATGGAAGACAAAAACCTCAGGAATGGCAAGTCTCTCTAGCTACCAGTGAGCCAACAACATGTTACTTTCATGCAATGAAGTAATTCTCTCTCCTTTATAGATCCTTGCATTCTCTTGCCACTTAGTTTTGGGCTTCAGCTTCCAATAACCTATCTATACTACAAATATTAACATTTGTGATAAGCTCGTAGGTGTTGTAATTGTGGAATTGTGCTTATTGCTAATGCTTCATTTTGTTAGCCTTCATTGCCTACTAAAATAGTTAAGGGTTAGGCTTGCTGATTAACATGAAACTAAACTTACAAGACTAAGTACATTGCTGACTAATTTTAAGACTCAAGGTTTTTTGTTGATTTTACTCATCTCAAACTATATGTTGGTACTGTAGTAGTAGTAAATCTTTTTGATGCAGGTCTCATATCTACAGGTCTACCTTTTGTGATAAGGAAAGGTTATCTTTCTATGCTTTTTAACTTTTAACATAACCTACATAAACATAACATCATAGAATGGCTTGGGTTAGAAGGGACCTGAAAGACCATCTCATTCCAACGCCATGGGCAGGGACACCTTCCACTAGACCGGGTTGCTCAAAGCCCCATCCAGCCTGGCCTTGAACACTACCAGGGATGGGGCATCCAAAACATCTCTGGCCAACCTGTTCCAGTGCCTCACCATCCTCACAGTCAAGAATTTCTTCCAGACATCCAATCTAAACCTACTTTCTTTCAGTTTGAAACCATTCCCCCTTGTCCTGTCACTATATGCTCTTGCAAAAAGTCCTTCTCCCTCTTTTTTATAAACCCTCTTCAAGTACCAGAAGGTTGCAATGAGGTCACCCTGGAACTTTCTCTTCTCCATAGAATCATAGAATCAACTAGATTGGAAAAGACCTCCAAGATCATCAAGTCCAACCCTTGATCCGCTGAACAACCCCAGCTCTCTCAGCCTGTCTTCATCCGAGAGGTGCTCCATCCCTCTGATGATCTTCGTGGCCCTACTCTGGACCAACTCTAACAGGTTGTGTCGTAGGTTTACTTGTTCTAAAAAACCAAATGGGAATTTTCTTTCCCCTGCTGCAATGTGGGGGAGGGATGTTGAATGGGGAGGACAATTTTCTGCCTTGGGTGATTGACCTACACAAAGGAGCTGGCTGGCAGAAATACAGCCTCTCTAAGGCTGGGGGGGACTGAGGAGCTTTTCTCCTCTCTTCTCCTTGGAAAGTGGCACTTCACTTTCTGCCTTAACAGAGGCAAGGTGTGTGTGTTGGAAAAGCTCTGAGGCCGTTTTGCTCTCGACCTGGTCATCTGGCTGTTCTCCGGCCTTGGCTTGCCTACGGTCTGCTCTGTCACCAGCTGGACCTGCTCAGATTTCATTGGAGAGGTTTGACCCATCCTGCAAAGGAACCTTTTGGGGAGGGGGTCATCTTTCTTTTTCCTTCCTCTGATCCCATGTTTTGGCAACAGTTTGTGCTCGTCGAGGAGAGGGGGGAGTCCCGACCACAGCCAGCCACAGACATCGTGAGTTTCATGGGAAAGAAACCACCTTTCTTTCCCCTTTTTCCCCTGCCCCTCCTTGGTGGGGGGGTAAATCTCCATTGTCGGCTTCTCCCATGCACCGGGGCCTTACGCAGCAACCACCAAAGCCCAACAGCGCCCCCTGCTGACCAACACCGAGCACTGCAGGCTCTACTCCTCCAGTGATCCAACAGCACCCCCTGCAGGGCACCACAGAGCACTGCAGGTTCTGCACCTCTAGTGATCCAATAGCGCTCCTGTCAACTGTGATTAGAATCGCACTAGAGGACAGAGAAGTATCAAACTGTTTCCTTTTTGAAGGGGACTTTTGGGTACAGGATTATTGTTTAGTTGTTTTTGTGTTCTTTTGCTGTTTTTGCCAATATACATATATCCTTTAATAAAGAGTTGTTATTTCTTCTTTTTCCCATACTTCCTCGATTGGAGTCTCTTAATTTCGGATTTACAATTGCTGAGAGAGAGGAGTTTGGTCTACCTCATAACTCATCCTCCTTGGCAAAACACTTCAGTCTCCTTAAACTGAGACACAGGTTCACATCTTTCTTGTACTGAGGACCCCAGAGCTGGATGCAGTATTCCAGGTGGGGTCTCATGAGGGCAGAGTACAGGGGGAGAATCACCTTTCTCGACCTGCTGACCACGCTTCTTTTGATGCAGCCCAGGATTCGGTTGCCCTTCTAGGCTGTGAATGCACACTGTTGGCTCATGTTCAGCTTTTCATTCACCAGACCCACCAAGCCCTTGGCAGGGCCACTCACAATGAATTCTTCTCCCAGTCTATACTCATGTCTGGGATTGCCCCGACCCAGGTGCAGCACCTTGTACTTGGGCTTGCTGAACCTCATGAGATTCTCATGGACCCACTTCTCAACTTTGCCTATGTCCCCCTGGATGGCATCCTATCCTTCTGTTGTTTCAACTGCACCGCTCAGCTTCATCTTATCTGCAGACTTGCTGAGGGTACACTCGATCCCACTGTCTATGTAATTGATAAAGATATTAAAGAACACCAGTTCCAAGACAGAGCCCTGAGGGACACCACTTGTCACTGGCCTCCACTTGGATATAGAGCCATTGACCACAACTCTGTGTCCAGCCAATTCCTTATCCACTGAATAGGCCATCCATCAAATCTGTGTCTCTCCAATTTAGAGATAAGCATGTCATGTAGGACCATGTCAAAAGCCTTACACAAGTTTAGGTAGACAACATCTGTTTGTCTTTCCTTGTTGACCGTTGCTGTCACTCCATCGTGGAAGGCCACCAGATTGGTCAGGCGCGATTTGCCTTTAGTAGAGCTGCGCTGACTGCCTTGGGTAACTGTCTTGTCTTTTATGTGCCTTAGCATATCTTCTAGGAGGATCTGCTTCGTGATCTTCCCAGGCACAGAGGTGAGGCTCACCAGACTGTTGTTCCCTGGATCTTCCTTTCTCCCCTTTTTAAATACAGGAGTGATGATTCTGTTTTTCCAGTCACCAGGGACTTTGCCTGACCACCATGACTTTTCAAATGTGATGGAGAGTGTCTTGGCAACCACATCAGCCAGTTCCCTCAGGATCCTGGGACGCATGTCTGTGGAGGAGCAGGCATAAGCATGTAAGTATGTTTTGTCTCAGACATTTTGACTGTTGCAACAGGAAAGTTGTGATTTGAAGAGAGGGTCCCACAGAGGTGGGGCAGTGCTGTTCTCAGCCGACTTCCTTTTCCAGCTTGAGACTTATGCTCAGTGTGCCTGCATCAGCTCCCCCCTCGACTCACTTCCTGGAGGGCTCAAAAGGGCTGGCTGCGCATGTGCGAATGAAATGGCGTGAAAAATCTTCTCTCTCTCCCCTTCCATCCTCTCCTCTTTCGCCCCCTCCCCTCCCCCTCCCCTATATCTGGACCATCCATGAAGCAGTACCAATGGGGGATCTAAGGACTGTTGATCTTTCTTCTCTTTCTCTCTTTTCCTTCTTTATTTCTCTTCTCCCATGTTTTGTCTGGACAAAGCACGGCTATTATATTCTACCCCATACTCCGCACTGAAGTTTGCTGTGAGGACTGAGGGCTTATTGAAGTGTGTTGTAAAAGTTAAGAGCTTGTTAGCCAACACTTTTGAGTCTAAATAGTGGGCTGGTTGCTGAAGTTAAGGTGACTATACAATAAAAGCATAGGAGCTCCCTGACACATGGACTAGTGTCCTTTGTTCAGCCTGATAAGAATTTACAATGAGCATTGATGCCTCAGAGCTTTTTGGATTTTTAGCTTTTTACAGATTTTAGAAGTAGCTGTATTATATCCCTTACCCTTATCACAGTAGTTTACACATTTACCCAACACTGTTACCCCATTCCATATCAATACCTCTAAATTCCATTAGTGTGTTTAGACTTCCCTCAAGGTAGGCCTTCATTCTGTTTAAGAACATTTGCACCCTGGCTTGAACAACAAGATGCCACACAGGCAAAGCGACCTTCAAACCCAGAACTTTGGAGGAATTCCAAGGACTGGACACACTGTGAGGAAGAGGAAGATGGGAAAGAGGGGGTCCCAGAGCCCCCTGCCTCAATTTCCAGAGGGGTGTGCCAGGGGAGGATCTGGGGGTGGATAGATCTGGGATTGGTTGGAATAATACCTTAAATTGTAGAACTCTGTGGACATGGGAGACAGGTCAATATGTATTCCTGTGGGCCTCAGACCTGAGATTAAAGGATCTACCCTCTTTATCTTATCTCCTACATTAAATTGGCCCAGAGTCTTTTTTCACTGTTATCTCTTAAGGCACCAGCATCAAGCCCCTACCGAGTGGGTCATGACAGTGTCATCAGACCCCATAGCCTTGTGGCTATTCAGCTTTATCAAGTGGTCCCAAATCTGGTCTTTGGTTATAGTAGGAGGGACTTCACTCTCCCCACATCCACCCAGAAGATCAGGGCCTTGAAAGAAGTGGGAAGCCTGACTGTCAGTGAAGACTGAGGAAAAAGAACTCATTGAGTACCTCAACCTTCTCCATACCAGTCACCATCAGTTGACCTTTCTTGCTTATCGGGGGATGCACTCTCCTTGGACTATAGTGGAGAAAAAATAAAGAACATTTCAAGTTCTTAAAAAAAAACAACAACCAGGTGTTTATGTGAACTCTGAAACGGATGCAAGACAGAAAGGGTGTTTGCCCTTTGCTGGTAGAAAAGTTGAAATAGAATCATTCACCATAGTTGTTGATGTTATTAGTAGTGGTTAAAAAATGTTTTCTGAATCAAATTGATTTAAGATAAAATTCAGCAACATACTGGATTATTACATCATACTGTTGTCACCTGCCTAATGTGTTATCACAGTGCACAAATAGCAAGAAAGAGGCAAGATTACATATAAATTAGTTTCAGTGTTGCTCAAGATACTCAAATCAAGAGACTTACTAGCATTTGAAGTAATTCTCTGTATCACAATAAGAAAGGCACAAACAGAACAGAGTTCAATTGTATAATCTAACCTCTGTTACAATTATAAAGATCTGTAAACTGAAAATTGAGACTTTAACTTTTAACACTGTCAGTATCCCAGTTCTCATAAAAAAAAATTGGAAATACTTCAGTCAGGATCCTTACATAGAGGGCTATTGATTTTCTTTAAATGGTTCAAAAGAAATTTAAGGTATCTAAAAAGAATGCCTTCAGTCTTGTCCCTTGCAACAACATCCTCATCCCTTTCCACAGGTCCCCCCTGCTCTCTCACTTGGCAACAGCTAGGTACTGTACCAGAATTGTCCACTTTTTAAATCAAAATAACTATAAAAAAATAATTTCCATCTATACCCTCTTCAGTCAAATGGGAAAGAAAAGAACCATTTAACTATCATCATGCTTCCAGAAGGTTGACCACTCTATGATTTGGTTATTTGTATCAGTCGAGAAAGAGTTTAAATAGTTCATTCACTATACCAAGGCAGATTAGACTATGTAGAAAGGATTATTATTCCCCACATCCAGTTTTTCCTGTTTACTTAGCCAAAGAGGAGGCTTCCTCCTCTGATAAGGAGTGAGACAGATATGAGAAGCTGCAAACATTATTAACCATTTCCTTAGAAATCCTTCTCTGCAATCTGAATCTCTGGATGAGAGTTGTGACAGATGCCCATATGATTGTTCACCTTTTCAGTGCCAATTCCCATGTATGCTTTCACTTGTTTTTATTTCATCTTTTGGTTACACAAAAAAAGTAAAATACAAGACATCTACCAACTCAGAAGAGTCACTGAAACCGATCGTCTCATCCTTGAAATGTGCATTTCATATGCCTGCTTGTCCCTTTGCAACAATAATTCTTCAGTTTGAATACAAAGTAACAGATAAGCATCCCTTTTTATGAATTTACCCTCAAGAGCTCTGAAATGTTGCTCCATTAAAAGCACATCTTGGCACATCCTGCTGGTTTTGGTTGCTGGAACACTCTATCCCCTCCCTGATCCTCTCTGGTCTCTCATGGACTATTGAGCTGAAATTAGGTATTTATTATGTGTGAACGAGTCTAACATAAGGCAGAATCTTTCTGTGAAAGACTGCTATTTTACATGGCAATTTCAGAACTACAGCATCTGTTACATTACTAGTATATATATTTAATGCTGCTACATAATGTACAGAATTATATGCTACTCGTTGCCTGTTTGTTCAGATATTATGTACTCTTAAGTAGCATTACTCCCTTTGCAAAACATTGTACATTTTATTAGGCCTTCTCCCTAGTGTTCTTTGTAACGGAACCCCAAATGAATGGTTTGTAGATTATTCTAGACCAAAAAACTCCAGGACTCCAGGTGAGGTAACCAAATGTGACGAGCATCTGGTCTGCAACTAATAACATAATTTAATTTCCTGGGTTTCACTCCTCAATCTGAAGTTTTACATTTTTTGATATGAAAGGAAGTGGAAAGGGAATCATATTTGGACAACTGGTGGGAAACCTATTTCAGGTTACTCCTGCCACTGGAGATATGAATACTTGCAATGGCCTTTGCAGCAAATTTTATTCTTTCTACTAGAGGACACTACGTAGAAATATTAACATTCTACTACATACAGTTATTAATAATTTCATTCACAATAGCAAATTACTTCAGGGGAAAGAAATCAAAGTTTTAAATTAGAGAAACAAGTTTTTTGGAGTCAAGTGTTGGACCAAAGCATGTAAGATGTTTCATGTCCTTCAGAAAATACTTCTATGTGCTCCTATGTCAAAGAGTCTTAAGACTGTGTCACAGATTCTCCCTATACCTAACTCAGGGAAAACATACTATGAATATGATTATTCCAAGTGACAAAATGACTGGTCATTTAGTCTAGAAGGCAGCGAGTACTAGCATGTATGGTTCCCAGCTCACATTTTGACTTTTATTACATAATTCCAAAGCAGACCGAGTAAAAGGTAATGAATCTACTCTGCATTACTAAAGTGATGCCCTCTGGAAACACTACTTTAAACTCACTTTGGAGCAAGCGATAATCTGCTCTGTTGGAGGGCAAGTGCAAGGTAAGGCAAAGGATATTTCAATACACTTAGCTAAAACAAGCTTTATCTCAACTAGACATTCAGGATTATGCAGGCAGACATTTGCTCTAGAATTACTTTTCAGATCATTTTGATGTTAGGAAGATTTGGGGGCTATGACAACACAGAAGTACCCCCACAGGCTCTAGGATGTTAGGAACAAAATTCCAACTGATACGTTTTCCTTGTTCCAAACTTAAAAATAGATCTAAACATGAAAAAGCAACAGAGACACCTCTTGCTGGCCAGACAGAGCCTCAATGTAGTCTTTTACCTGCTATGAGTACAGAGAGTCAAATAGCCCACTGTTTTGATATGAAAGGATGCCCAAGAGTTTCCTATCCCTCCTTTTTTTATTTACGCAATATATGTAGGAGTCGGGTTTCAGGAAGGGTGCCGAACAGCACCCTGGGAAATGTAGTTCTCAAGTACTCCCACACACATGGGCAGTGAGATACCCCATGGTGATTGGTCAAGGGAGTCACGTGTTACTTTGAACCCATGTATATAAGGTGTTGTTTGATTTGAATAAAGCGGATTTGGCTCAGAACCCCCAACCAAGCTAGCTGGGTCCATGTAATTTATTTACATATTATATTAATATGTCACAAATATACAAGTATCATTCCTAAGAGACTCCAATGGACTGGGCCTTTCTGCTCATCCAACACACATGCAGGCTGCTCTGATGTGCAACCCAAACACTTCCCTGAGAATTTTGTTAAGCAGAGCATCACTATGTTGCCTGACAGTGTAGAGGAATCCGTAGGCTGAGGTATGTTGCTACCTGCTATGCATTCCTGATCAGAGTGTGGACTGCAGATGCTGGGAAGACTGTACGAGGGAGGTACTGCAGAAGAAAAGACCAACATATTTCCCTCCTGCTGTTACACGTGTGCACATACAGTTTGCATGCAATCAGAACAACAGAAAAATGTCAGTCTTTCCCATTTTGGACCTGGTTAAAACATTCTATAAAGCAACAAGGAGGATATTTTAATCTTAATTTTGTGCTGTTATGGGTATATATGTAATGGTTTAACCCCAACTGGTAACTAAGTACCATGCAGCCACTCACTCACTTCCCCTTCCCACCTCCCCCCTCCCAGTGGGGAGAAGAACTGGAAAGAAAAAGGAAACTTTGTGGGTTAATATAAGAATGGTTTTGTAATTGAAACAAAATAAAATATTATAATAACAGTAATAACAATAGTAATGAAAAGGAGAGAGGGAGAGGAATAAAACCCAAGAGAAATAAGTGATGCACAGTACAGTTGCTCACCACCTGCTGACCAATGCCCAGACAGTCCCCTAGCAGTGATAAGCCCCTCCCAGTCAATTCCCCCCAGTTTATATACTGGGCATGACATTCTATGGTGTGGAATATCCCTTTAACCAGTTCGGGTCAGCTGTCCTGGCTGTGCTCCCTCACAACTTCTTATGTACCTCCTAATTGGCAGAGCATGAGACACTGAAAAGCCCTTGACTTAGGGTAAGCACTGCTCAGCAACAACCAAACATCAGTGTGTTATCAGCATTATTCTCATACTGAATCCAAAACACAGCGCTCTGCCAGCTACTGAGAAGAAAATTAATTCTATCCCAGCTGAAACTAGGACATTATGCAAAGTGTCTTTTTTTAAGCAGTAAACTGATACCTCAGAGCTTTTTTGATTTTTTAACTTTTGTAGATTTTAGAAGTAGTTGTGTACTAAATATAGATTTTAATGTAGCTGCATTATATCCCTTACCCTAAGCAGTTTACACATACCCAACCCTATTACCCTATTTCATATCAATCCCTCTAAATTCCATTAGTGTGTTTAGTCTTCTTTTCAAGGTAGAAATGTAGAAAAACACCTCCGTTTAAGAAATCCAGCACCCTAGGCCTGGACCAGGAGATATGCAGACACGGCAAGCTTCAAGTCCAGAACTTTGGAGGAACTCCAAGGACTGTACGTGCTGTGAAGAAGATGAAGATAAGGAAGAAGGGGTCCCAAAGACCCCAGACCCAATTCCCGAGGGGGCACATCGGGGGGTAGAACTGGGCAGAACCAGGGGGTGGATAGATCTGGGATTGGATGGACCTTATTATAAAATCATAGAACCACTGTCTGGGTGGGTGCACATGGTGTGTATTCCCCTGGGCCTGAGGCCTGATTAAAGGACCAGCTCTTTTTATCTGATACACTAAATTGGCCTGGAATCTTTTTCTCGGTGATCTCCTTAGGCAGTAAAACCATTCAAACAACACATCAATACCTCAAGATAAGGCAGTTCTGACACTATTAGTGAGGAAAGGCTGTCACAACTGTTGAAATCCATGAAGCATATGATGGCGAGTGGAGCCTTTTCTCAAATGAATCAAGCAAGATTCAGAACAATAACAACAAAAAATCCCTACAAAACCTCCTAGGAAACTAATAAACAAAAAAATTCTATTTCTTACACCATAAGCATATTTAACAAATGCAACCTCCTTGTAGTCCATATGAAGAGAAATCTGAATACAAAATCATGAAGCAGAATCAAAATTACTGTAGAAAAGATCAATTTTTTAAAATTCATCTATGTAAAATTAATTAACTAGAAAATAGAACTGTTACATTCTGGTTTTGCAAATTTAATATATTTTTAAAATATTCTTGTGAGATAAAACTGGTCCAGAAAAGGAGATCTTATTTTCTTTTCAAGAGTAAGAATGTTGCAGTCCACACATTGAGTTTTGAAAGGGGATATTTGCTTTTTGAATGAAAGGACAATGAAAATTCCAAACTTTCTAAACCATGAAAAACAAAAGATGGTTGAAGCAGGGCAATATTTCATTTCTGAAAAAAAAGCTAAACAGGAAAAATAAATTGTCCAGAATATTAAGAGAAGTAGCCTTTATCTTTTCAGTCTGCCTTTCAAGTAAATGAACACTGGAAAATCCACAAGGATTATTTCTATTTCGGGTGAGTTTTAGGGATTTTGTTTTTAATCTAGCTGTCCCTGCAACCTTATTGTTAAGCATGTTTGGACAGGGAATTTTTATATGAACTAATTTTTAGAGTGAAACATACAAAGTTTTTCTGAGGACACTGGCAGGATTTATTGCTGTCATGAAATGGTAGGAGGAGTAATTACTTTTAAGATTTTCTACAATCTGATCAGCTCAAAACAAATAGCACTTGTAATTATTCTTTCAGAGTTAATATTGAAATCAGAAGTAAAACTTACTGAAACAAACTATCAAACTTTTATTTTTTCTTAATTACCTGTTAAGCAAGAAAAAAGCCTTAATAAAAAGAACAAAATTTCTTTGGATTCCGAGTTTCTGGCCTGGACATCTCTGATAAGAAAATCCCTTTCTTAAATAACAGTAATAAGGGAGGCTTCCTCTGCTTTCAAGGGTAATGAAGAGAGAAAGTGACTGTAATCTCACCAAGAACCTATGCCTCCAACCTCTCATGAAGTTTGTTTTGCTTTTTCCTCAGGATTCCAAAGGCCCTTATAACCCCAACACTGGCTCACACCACTACTACTTCAGAAGGTGGAGAAAAAGCTTCCAAGACAGCAAAGGCAGCTTGCTAGTACTTGCAGCACTACAGAGTATTATTTATACTCACAATTAAACAAAAATTATCATCACTGGTGTGGTGTGGGAATATGTATTTCTCCCTTTATTATGGATTGCACAGGGCTGACTATTTTAATGCACCATGGAAAACAATTACTTAAGAGATTAAAAATATACAAAGAAAAGCAGAGTATGCTGGGCATCCATACCCTGCAAAGAAACTATTTTCCTTCTTCAATCAAAAGCAGTTCTTCAGTCATACAGCAGCTAGTGAAATGTACCAAATGTTAGCCTTTTAAGTAGAGGAATAGAATGGAATAAGGGTGAGGAAAGGATGTATTAGAAAAATTAAGCCTTCAGGAAATCAGAAATTATTTGAAGCATAGTATTTAACAGTTGTTTAAAATATGAATAACTAGGTTTGGAATCATTATCCTGATTTAGAGCAGGAGCACATCTGTTTATGTGTAAGTAAATACAGTCTGACAGCAATTTGTATGATCTATCAGAAAGAATCAACTGCAATTTTAATATGCATTATTTGTATTCTACATAACAGTCTATTTGATCTTTAAAGCCACTGCAGTGACAACACATCTATTGTCTTATACAATGTACCCAGGCAAAGCACAGCATATTGCAGTTGAATGCTTCCCAAATCATATCCCTCAACTTTTTAAATATTATTGCCATCTGGCTACTAGGCTTTGTTTACCAAAACAGCAGCTGTGCACACATTTCTACAGCAGCTGTAGTCAAAAATTTTAAGTAATTAATCATTTGGAATAATTACAATTCACTTAAAAAACAAAGAAAAAAAAAACAATAAAAACCTCACAACCCCCCCCAAAACTAAAACCATTATATCAAATCAGTTACCATTGTACCTAGAAAAATTAAATATATGTAGCTTTGTGTTTTGCTTGCTTTCACTAGGACTGACACAGGTACAGCATCTGGCCAAGTTTTAGCCTGAGCTGACATGAATGCTTTATATAAGATTTCAGGACATCAGATCAGTTTCCCCTTGCTAGCAGTCGAAACAAAAAGGTTTTAAGAAACAAAACATATATACTTTTGTTTCATAAGCAATCAAAAAACCCTATCACAAAACAAATTATGTGAGAAGATTGCCCAATAAAAATGGAAGTCAGCAAGTCTATTAAAGTAAAATACCTTCATGAATGGATCCTGAAGTGTCAGAAAAATTACCATTACAGGTTCTATATGAACCATCTACCAGGTCAAAAAGATAAACTCTCATGGTAAATATTTTGTCCTCTTCCTGTTTTGTATAAATCAGCTTTTAGAAGGTGTATAGGGTTTGTGTGGCAATGTTTGGTAGCAGGGGGGATACAGGGGTGGCTTCTGTGAGAAGCTGCTAGAAGCTTCCTTCATGTCTGGCAAAGCCAATGCCAACCGGCTCCAGGATGGACATGCCACTGGCCAAAGCTGGGACAATCAGAAATGGTCGTAACACCTCTGTGATAACATATTTAAGAAGGAAAAAAAGTTATCACGCAGATAGAATTGCAGCCAGAGAAGAGCGGGAGACAGAATATGTGAGAGGAACAACTCTACAGACACCAAGGTCAGTGAAAAAGGAGGGGGAGGAGGTGCTCCAGGTGCTGGAGCTGAGATTCCCCTGCAGCCTGTGGTGAAGACCATAGTGAAGCAGTTGTTCCTCTGCAACCCATGGAGGTCAACGGGGATGCAGAGATCCACCTGCAGCCCACGGAGGAGACCCACACCAGAGCAGGTGGATGCGACATAGCTGGAGCAGCGTTCGGGCACCACATACAGTTCGCAAAGGGAAAAACCTTCTGAGTCCCTTTGACGCGACTGCAGCAGCAGCCAGCAGATGCACTGGCACCACGCAGGAAGCGGCGACCATCACACGGGAGCTGCGGTGACCGGAAGTCCTGGAAAGCACCTGATGTGGGAGCCATGTCAAGCAAGCACTGGGGGTGGTCCTGCTGCAACAAAAAAAGGTAGGAAAGCAGCGAGAGACTGAAATCATGGTGAGAGAAACCTAGTGGTGATCCTGCCTCAATGCGTGCTCTCAGAACAAGAGAACCTATTCGGAAATGGCTGGGGGGGTTTTATCCTCTCCACCCTGAGTTCTAACTGTAATTCACTTCTGGGGCCCCCTTCCCTTCTCAGCGTGGCCCGGCAGGGCAGGGGCGATTCCCCCACGCTTCCAAAACTATGTGATGATATGAAAAAATTCAACAAAAACCTTCCCAATTTAACTAAAACTAAAACATTATCCACCCCTAATTTTTTATACCATCATGTTATATCGTATTTAATCTTTCCAACTATCACGGCCAGGCTTCGCAAAGGAAGATTTGGGAAAGGTCTCTACCCATGTTTGCTACAAGTGTGCTGGTGGCTAAAAAGGTCAATACGAGATAGACAAGTCCGGTTGCAAAAGGCACATCAGAAAGACTCCTTAGGTGGTAAATTCTGCACGGCATGATTCTTTCTGCATTGTTTTTTCTCCTCAAGGGTGATCCTGTGTGCTTTATCAAAGGCATCAGCAGCGTTATAGAGAGTGTGTCTCCAGACCTCCCGATTGGAGGCCAGAGTAGACCAGTTATGTTGATCAATATGGCCAAGGCTGAGACTGGAGAAATGCAGATGGCACTTATAGTGGGTTAACCTTGGCCAGACACCAGATGCCCACTGAGCTGCTCTATCACTCCCCTCCTCAGCAGGATTGGAAGGGGGAAAGAAAATAGGATGGAAAAGAACTCATGGGTCAAGATAAAGGCAGTTTAATAAAGCAAAATCAAAGGCCACTTGTGGAAACAAGGGTAAACAAAATAATTATTCTCTACTTCCCATCAGCAAGCGATGTCCAGTCACTTCCTGGGAAGCAGGCCTTCAGCACACATAGCAGTTGTTCTGGAAGTCAAATGTCATAAATAACAAGTGCCCCCTCTTCCTCCTCTTTTCTCTTAGCTTTTATTGCTGAACAGATGTCATATTACTGGACCTAGTTCTCTGTGGGAACAAGTTGAGCCAGCTGCACCCGCATTCAGTTAATTAAAACCAAAAAGGAGTGTCGACCTTGACTGATGTTTTGAAAAAGAGAGTGCTGTGTTCTCAAAGTGGAAAACCACTTAATGGTCTGCATGGTTTACCGTGATTGAAAACAGTCACAGAATGATAGTGTGTGATTGTGTGAAGTTAAAACATCAGGTCAGCAAAAATCCTGGGAATTCTGGTTAACTGAATGACAACACCAGCTGCTGTTTACCAAATAACGCTAATAAAAGGGAAACACAGACAGAGGTCTGCAGAGAATCCCAAAAACTGAGTCGTGTGTGTGCAGTCCCATTTACCCATTGCTGATAGTTCTCACCAATGCAGATAAACTGATTAAAGACGTTAAGATTGGAGGCAGCCTGGGTTGTAGAAACCACGCCCTGGTGGAGTTCCTAATCCTAAGCAACATGGGCCTGGCAAAGAGCAAAGTCGGGATCCTGAACTTTAGAAGGGCAAACTTCCAGCTGTTAAAAAAATTAGTGGATGAGATCCCCTGGGAAACTTGTCCTTGGGGACAGAGGAGCTGACCAGAGCTGGTGATAGGAAAAATAGAACATTTCTCATAGCATTCTGTTATGGCCAAATAAGGACAATATAATCTTAGAGAAGTCCTAGAGAATTAGATAAGGGATGTAACTCAAACAAACAGGATGTAAGCTGAGCTCTGTGTACCCAGATAAGATAAAAAACAAACGTTACAGTTTTTGTGGTGAAACACAATGATGCTGTGCCTGCTCAGAACAGAGTTCAAGAAGACCGTGAAGGACCAAATAAGGACTTCTGATAGGGGTGTGACTATGTAATGAATATGTATTAAGCAAGAATATCTGATGAATATGCAAACAGTATGTGTATTAAAAAGCCCTGTCTGTCTGTTATTTAGCATGTTTAATTGGAGGAACTATCCTCCAGGCATCAAGTGTGCTGAATAAAGAATGCCCTTTTCAACACCTACAAACTGGTGTTGAGAAGTTTGTTTCTGTCGTTTTTCAGTATCGTTTCTGGCACACCAG
The DNA here is from genome assembly GCF_003945725.1 of Corapipo altera. Classification (NCBI taxonomy): domain Eukaryota; kingdom Metazoa; phylum Chordata; class Aves; order Passeriformes; family Pipridae; genus Corapipo; species Corapipo altera. The sequence goes on from NW_020885048.1 coordinate 127,962, forward strand.
ATGGGACACCTCTGCCTGATCTCCCATGGATCTGAGGGATCTCTGGATCTTCATGCTGGCACTGGGACTTTCCTGGAGAAGATCACAGATCCCCAGACCAGTCTGGGACACGGGTAAGATCCCATTTGATAATAAGGCATTCTTTTTGGGAATCCTGCCCATATAAGATGTGTGGATCTTCCAACATGTTGGGTGGGTTATTTGGTATTCCAGAATTTGACATCTGACTTTGTTTTATAGATCGATAATTGGTTTGTATTTCTATTTGTTTCTGTATTGTAACATTTTGGGTCTGCCATTCGGAGATGGGTAGTAGACAATCTAAAGGTGACATTTTGAAAAAGTCCCCACTTGGTTTCATTTTTAGACACTGGAGGAAGATTGGCAGACCCCCTGGGGAACAGCTACCAGAAATAATTTAATTAAGTATTGTAATCAGTGGTGACCACTGTATAAGCTTTGACTCTGGAGAAAAGTGGCCACGAAATGAATTGATTATAAATTGAATATAAAACATTGTTATAGTTAATGTTGTTTTCAAGACAGGAACAGAAGTGGGATGAGGTGATGTATTCTTGCTTTGTAGAACCATCAAGAATGGCAGAAAGATTAGGAGGAAACTACAGAAAGCTAAGGGACAAGATCAGTATAATTCAGGGATGTTGTTGGATGTTGCCTGGGTTGTTTATCAGAACAGGGAGAATCAGCAGGAAGCAACTGAGCAGAAAGTAGTTGCAGGAATCTCTAAGGGAATGGTGCCCCTGGGGAAAGGAAGAGGACAAGGATAGCCTACCTCAACACCTTCCCCCTGGAGACTTAGTATCATTCAATGTGCATACTGTAAGAAAGACAGACACTGGAAACAGGATTGTCCGCAACTGAAACTTAGGAACCCTCTGAACCCTCTCATGACCATCACCGATGATGACTGAGGGGGACCGGAAGATTCTTCCCCAGCAGAACCTCTGGTTAGAGTTAAGCTGGGGAATGAAGAAGTAGAATTTTGAGTAGATATGGGAGTTAGTTAGTCTGTGTCAAATACAGTAAAAGGAAACTTAAGTAACAATTCTATAACACTTGTTGGTGCAACAGCAAACCATGAAACTCAGCCATGTTTTTAAGGCTATTGATTTTAAATTAGGAAAACAGTGGATGACTCACCAGTTTTTGTATTTACCTAATTCACCAAAGCCTCTCCTTGGGAGAGATCTATCAGAAAAATTAAATGCTGAGATAAAATTTTAAAATGTCAAAATATAGGTTATTATTCCAGAGTCTAATTATGTGGAAGTTTCTCTTTTTGCATTACAGTCTCCAAAACCAGAAGTAATCCATCTGCCAATATCACTTGTAGATGCAGTGATTCCGATAGTATTGGCTGGAGAGGTACCCAGGCAATCCAAAAGAACAGAACCTGTGAGAATTAAAATGAAACCTGGAGCAGGATCGGTAAGGCAAAAGCAATACCCTTTGAAAACAGAAAGTCGTAAGGAGTCATTACTCCTTGTAAAAAATTTATGAAATTTGGCTTGTTAAAAGAATGTGAATCTAAATTTAATACTCCCATTTTGCCAGTCAAGAAGGCAAACAGAAGGGATTACCAGTTAGTTCGTGACCTTAGAGCTATAAATAAAATAGTGGAAGATATGCATCCAGTAGTAGTGAATCCTTACACTTTGCTAACTACCCTAAATGAAAGTTTAAAGTGGTTTAAAGTATTAGATTTGAAAGATGCCTTTTTCTGTACCCCTTTGAGTTGTGAAAGTCAAGAGCTTTTTGCTTTCAAATGTGAAAATACAAACATGGGGAGGAAAACCCAGTTGACTTGGGTGGTCCTCCTGAAGGGGTTTAAAAATAGTCCCACAATATCTGGAAATCAATTGGCAAAAGAACTGGAGGAATGGAGAATTCAAAACCCTATTGGATCCTTAATAAAGTATATAGATGACATTTTGATAGCCACTAAAACTAAACAGCAATGTTGGGATCAGACTGTGGCACTATTAAATTTCCTTGAACTGAGTGGATAGAGGGTATTTTGTTAACCCTGCATTGTTCTTATCTGACCAACAAGTAGAAGGAACCCCAGAGCATGATTGCTTACAGACTATAGAAGAAGTGTATACCAGCAGAACTGACTTAGGAGACAGTCCCTTGGAAAGTCCTGATTGGGAATTGTTTACCAATGGGAGCAACTCTGTCCAGAATGGAAAACAATTATCTGGGTATGCAGTAACTACCTGCTATAGGTTTGAAAAGAGATGTTGGAATTTTTTCCCAATATCAATTACTGGACAGTGTGCACCTACAATGACAGCTCCCCTCCCTCCTCCCTTTCCCCACACCCCCATTCTTTTTTTCCAGGGTGGGGGGAGGCGGGAAGGGGGAAGGAGCGGGGTCGCATGCAGAGTAGCATGGGAATGGGGGAGTCTTCTCTATAAAACGAGCCAGCGCCATGCCTCAGCCCACCTTTTTATCTGTAGGACTTGCTGTCCACTGACCGACAGAGCAGCAGCAACCATCAGTTTCGGCCGCCCCCCTCTTTTCCCTGAGGAGAAATTTTCTTTTTTTTCCTCCCCGCCTGTCACCACCATGGAGGAATGACTGGGAGAGCCCCCTGGACTGTCTCGGAGGGAGGTATTCTGCCCCGGGCCGTGGGGTTGCCTTATCAGAGCATCTTCCCGCAGCAGCTGCCTGACCTGAAGAGTTCACCATAGCCCTGGGACCAGCAGGAAAAAACCCTTTCATTGTTGACCACAGAGCCACCATCGCTCATGTGGCTGTGAGAAGTTGTTGAGCCGCTGGGGACAGGTCCCCCTGATTTGCCATGGGCCCCCCCCACCTGGGGAATTAGGATGTTGTTTTTTGAAAGTTTTGGTTGCACCATTGTTGTTTATTTGGGTTTGTTAATAAAGAACTGTTATTTTCCTTTTGCACACCTTTCACCTGAAGCCTCTTGTAGTGGTTTGAACCAGGTTTTCCCCCTGAAGCAAAGTGGTAACCCCCAGGGGGTGGTAACTCTTGAAGTTTTGAAGGTTTAGCCAATGAGTGCTTCTGCAAAATATAAACATATCACAACCAAACGGAAGAGAAGAGTTGTAGTTTTGGTGTTAGAAGTGGTAGCCATGTTGTGAATGCCACGAGGAAGGGGGTTTGGAGCCCCTTGGGCCCTCTGGGGCCCCCCCAGCCCCTGGCTGGGGGAAGCTGCAGAGACTTGGAACAGTGTTAGACTGGGCTAAGTGTCTGTAGTTAAGCCGGGAGATGTTTTTCCACTGTGAGCAGCAACCAGAGATACTGAAAGCCGTGGTAGCCAGCACTGACCGGAAGAAAAGCGGCGGCACAGAGCCAAAAGATAAGAGAGCAGCAAAACAACCATGCAGCAAAGCAGACAGAACTTCTGCAAGCTGGGAGAGAAAGAACAGCAGCAGAGAACAGAACTAAGTTCTACAGGGAGAGAGTTTGGGGGTAAGAACTGCAAAACTCCCCTAAACTTTCTTTGAGATCCCTCCAAGATGGAGGGGGTGGACTCTTACTGATTAGAAGTCCTAAATGGGTAAAGGAGCTAAGAAGCTCGGTTGTCCTGAGAGCTCAGCCAGGACAGTGTATAGGAGGTTGACCTTGGGGCCCTCCCTTGCTGCAAGCTACAAAGAAGCTCGCAACCATCTTGAGGCAGGGCACAGAAGCTCTGCAAGGAGCTGGAGTCTCCTGAAGATACCAGACCGTCACGAAGACCCCCTGTGCTTTGTGATATGACCGTGGCGATAGTGACCTTTGTCTGGGGTGAACGCAGCCCACGGAAGACCCCCTTTGCCTGCGTCAAGGGGCCGAGAGGAGCTTGGATATCCCCTCCTGTGTGCTGGCAGAAATCCAGCCATCAGCTGCTGCATGAGAAAAGGACAGATGACTGCTGCCTTAGAGACATTCCTGTTCTGAAGAAGGGGTCTGTCCTTCTTCCCTCCTGGACTTTTATTTGAAGGGGAGAAGAGATCTGATCCATTGTAAATACTTATGTCATGGTAGAGATAGTTAAGATCGTGTGCATAATGTATTATTATATTTATTTGTACAGTCATTGTAATATATTCCCTTTTCCCCATTCTGAGTCCATGTGATTGTCTGGAAAACACATCTTACACTAGGTTGAGATGTAGGAGGGGGTTTAGACTAGGTAATTGGATTTTGGGAATCTCAAACCATGACACCTCTTAATTTCAAAGTTGTAATAACGTAGAGGGAGGAGGTTGGATCTTCTTTTCGTCGAGCACCCTCCTTAATGAACATTTGTGTCTTGCTAAACTAAGACACTACCCACCATGAGTTAATTGAATCAGGGGCACTCTCTTCCTATATTTTGGCCCAGAAAGTTTTGGAATTGAGTAAAGGAAAGCGAGTTAATATTTGGACTTATTCAAGATATGCCTTTGGAGTGGTACATGCACATAGAGCCATCTGGAAAAAGAGAAGACTCCTGACAGCACAAGGAATGCTGATCAGAATGGCAAACAAATCTTGGACTTACTTGAAAGTATCCAGAAACCAGCAGAGGTTGCTGCCATGCAACGGGGTAAGACCAAACAGGAATTGGGGAATCATTGAGCCGATAAGGCTGCCAAAGAGGCTGCTGAAAAATGCATGTTAAGAGAATCAATTTTTTGTCTTTAATACCCCTGATAGATATACCTCGCCCAGTAGAAAAATCAGAGTATAGTGCTAGTGATTGTCAACTAATTGAAACTATAGAAGCAAAATTTGATCCACGAGGCTGGGCAGTTACCCCAATTGGGCAAATAATAGTCCCCAAACCAATCTTTCCTGAACTAGTGGACCAGGAACATGAGGTTACTCTTTGGAGTGCAGAAAAATTATTGAAACATTTACATAAGTCGGTTATAGTTCTAAAAATGACACAAATTGTACAAGCAATTAGTCAGCAATGTGGTATGTGTAAGAGAAATAATCCAAACACTGCCAATAAAGAAGTAGTAGGAGCTATAAAATCTGGAAATCTTCCAGGTGAATACTGGCAGATTGATTTCACCTAATTGCCCAGAAAAGGGGGGTATAAACATCTCCTAGTCTTGGTGAATACCTTCTCTGGGAGGCCAGAGGCTTTTCCTTGTCACACCAACCAGGTTAGGGAAGTGACTAAAATACTGTTGAATCAAATAATACCTAGATTCAGGGTACCTTTGGGAATGTCATCAGAAAGAGGTTCCCACTTTATTGCAGAAGTGGTACAACAAGTAAAATTATGGATACATTATTCCATAATTAATAAGGCCAAAGCCCCTCACATAATTGATCAGTTGTCTGAGGAGAAACAAAATGCTTAAGTCTTGTTTTACTATCCTGACAATAGTTAATTCAGTCTTGACTTTGGAGCAAAACTTACATCTAGTTTTAGTACAAAATGTGACTCATTTTTTTCATAAACGTGACTGTTGGGTGTGCACTCATTTACCTAAAAACACAATGAAGCCATTAACCATTTATGCATTCCCAATTCCAGGAGAAATTAATACTAGTCACTGGGTAAGCACTTCCTTTTACCAAAAAGTAGACATATCAGTTAGTGTGCAAGTACCCACCAACATCCCTTATAATCATACATGTGTACGAAGATGTAACCCCCCTAAAGGAACAGGAAAACTAGATTGTATTAAAGAAAGTGGCACATTTGTCAGAAATCACACACAGTGTACTCAAACAATATTGGGGAAATGAATCATCCTTGACCGGTATCGAATGGAATAGGGTGGTATTGGATATGTGGAAATGAAGCCTGTTAAGTGTTGCCCCTAGGCTGAAAAAGCATTTGTACTTTAGGAGCCTTAGTCCCCACCATAACAGTAATTAATAAAGTGCCCTCAGGGCTATAGATAAGAAGCTCTTTGGGGCATACAAAATGAACCTTCAATGCTATAGTTGAGCGACTAACTAATTTCATAGTTTTGTAAGATGGTTTTTACCCTGACTAGGAGTGAGTGAACTAGAAAAAAAAATAGTAAACATTTCTGCTACCATAGAATATATAGAAAATCATACAATGGATGCCATTATTGCATTACAGGAAGAAAATAGCTTGTCACAAGTTGTTTTACAGAACTGAATGGCTCTAGACCTTCTTTTAGCATCACAAGGAGAAGTATGCACTGTCATTAACACCACTGTCATTGACCAGAGTGATAGTGTCTACAAATGTCCAGGAAATTCAGAAACAAACCCACATTTTAAATCAGGTAGCTCAAGATGACACCTGTTTAGGTTTTCAAGAAATCTGGAATACCCTGACCTCCTGGTTACCTGATTTTAGGTGGTTAAAGAAGCTCTTTATAGCTATAATCATAATAATTGTCATTGGTATTTTAGCTTGCATCATGTTTCAGTGTTGTAGATGTTGTAATGCCTTATGCTGTAAAATAAAATATAGATATTAAGAGACTAATTCCATTAAGGAATTTAGTCTCAAGAAAAGGGGGGATTTGATAGAAATAGAATGTTGCTCACAGTATTCTGCTATGGCCAAATAAGGACAATATAATCTTAGAGAAGTCCTAGAGAATTAGATAAGGGATGTAACTCAAACAAACAGGATGTAAGCTGAGCTCTGTGTACCCAGATAAGATAAAAAACAGTTTTTGTGGTGAAACACAATGATGCTGTGCCTGCTAAGAACAGAGGTCAAGAAGAAGACTGTGAAGGACCAAATAAGGACTTCTGATAGGAGTGTGACTATGTAAAACAAAGTAATGAATATGTATTAAGTAAGTAAGAATATCTAATGAATATGTAAACAGCCCTATCTGTCATTTAGCACACTTGATTAGAGGAGCTATCATCCAAATGTCCATTGCACTGCAATAAAGAATATCTGGTTTTTAACACCTACAAATTGGTGTTAAGAGGTTTGTTTTCAGTATCACTGGCAATTCTTTAAGGCAACTTTTCTTACAGTGCAAGTGCTCTCCATCCCCATGTGTATCAGAGCTTAATTAAATGTTGATACTTTGGTCTGTGTTTGGCCCAGCCACCATGTGAAAGTTTGTTCTTTTCCTGCCAATTTATGAGAAAACAAGCACTGATAAATGAGAACTTTGTCCTTGAAACAAACATCTTGTATAAACTGAAATTAATTGCTGTCTTTTAAATGGTTCATTGCCTTTCAAGAGCACTTGAAGGAGAAACTGAAGAAGAGGGTGATGAAGTAAACCCCTAGACCCCCCCCAGAGTAGCCGCGCATGCGCAGAAGAGATATTACTTGCATAATGAAGGGGGGGACTGAAGGTCTCCAGTTGGGTGGTGCTGGCCACACCTGCCCAGGTAGACATCATTCAGTTAATTGTATTAAAAGCAGATAGCTCATGTTGGAGGGGAGCAAGCTTCACATCAAAGGACAACGTTGCCTTCTTTGCGGGGACGCCCGCTAGTTTTGTGAACCTGCCGACTCTCCTAGGATGCAGCTTCTGCTATGGGTAATTCTAGGCATTCTGGGTCCGTAAGATAACTTCATAAGCAACACCTGGGTGACTGGGGAGTCAGACTGAGGGCTTATTTTCCTCTCTCTCTCTCTCCCTTGGGTTTGTTCGTTTTGTTGGCCACCTCTTGGTAATAAATATCAGTTTTGTTGAGCTTTCAACGGTGTTATGGTTTCAGTTTCAGTATCCTTCGAACTCTCCCTATTATGGAGAGTTCCCCATATGTAGGAAATCAAGCAAGGCAGGCCAGAAACCACCATGGGTGAGCAAGGATCTGCTCCTCAAACTGAGGAGGAAAAAGGAAATTCACAGTCACAGTGAGAGCAGGAACATGTGGCCCGGGAAGAGTAGAGGGATACAGTCCGGATATGTAGAGATGGGATCAGGAAAGCCAAGGCACAGATGGAGGAGGACTTGCTAAGGGACATGAAGAATAACAAGGGATTCTATAACTAGATAACCTGATCTCCTTCTATCACAAACTCACCAGCTTAGTAGATGAGAGGAAAGCTGTGGATGTGGTCTATATAGACTTCAGTAAAGCATTTGACACTGTCTCCCACAGCATCCTCCTAGAAAAACTGGCTGCTTGTGGCTTGGATGGGTGGACTCTTCGATTAGTAAAAAACTGGGTAGATGGCTGGGCCCAGAAAGTTGAGGTGAATGGAGTCAAATCCAGTTGACAGAGTCAAATCCAGTTGGCAGAGTCATCAGGGGGTTCCCCAAGACTCAGTATTTGGCCCAGTTCTCTTTAATATCTTTATTGATGATCTGGACGTGGGGATTGAGTGCACCCTCAGTAAATTTGCAGAGGACACTAAGTTGGGTGGGAGTGTTGATCTGCTCAAGGGTAGGAAGGCTCTACAGAGAGACCTGGACAGACTCGATCAATGGGCTAAGGACAACTGCATGAGGTTCAAAAAGGCAAAGTGCCAGGTCCTGAACTTGGGTGGCAGCAACCCTATGCAGTACTACCGGCTTGGGGAAGGGTGGCTTGAGAGCTGTTCAGCAGAAAGGGACCTGGGGGTGCTGGTTGACAGATGGCTGAATATGAGCCAACAGTGTGCCCAGGTGGCCCAGAAGGCCAATGGCATCTAGGCCTGTATCAAGAATAGTGTAACCAGCAGGACTAGGGAAGTAATCATCCTCCTGTACTCAGTATTGGTGAGGCCACACCTCAAGTACTGCATTCAGTTTTGGATCTCCTTTTCTCAAGACTAAACAAACCCAGCTCCTTCAGCTGTTCCTCATAAGACAGGTTCTATAGACCTTTCATGTACAACTACCTGAAATGAGATTGTAATGAGGTACAGGCTGGTCTCTCCTACTGGGCCTACAGTGAGAGGACCTGAGGAAATGGCCTTAACCTGAGACGGGGAGATTCAGATTAGATATCAGAAAAACACTTTTCACTGTTAGGGTGGTCAGGTATTAGAATAGGTTGCCCAGGGAGGTGGTGGAAAAACCATCCCTGGAAGTGTTTAAGAGGCTTCTGGATCTGGCACTGGGTGATATGGTTTAGGGGTTACAGTGGTAGTGCTGGGTTGACGGTTGGACTTGATGATCTTAAAGGTCTCTTCCAACCTTGTTGATTGTATGTTTCTATGATTCTAAGTACATAGTTTCTTTTAGAAAAGCCAAGGAGAGTGTACCCCCTGATAAACAAGAAGGGAGAACTGGTGACAATAGATATGGAGAAGGCTGAGGTAGTCAATGAATTCTTCACCTCAGTCTTCGCTGCCAGTCAGGCTTCCCACTTCTCTCAAATCTCTGAACCTCTAGGTGGGGGTTGGGTGAGCAAAGTCCCTCCCACTCTAAGCAAAGAGCAGGTTCAGGACGACTTATGAAACTCAATAGCCACAAGTCTATGGGGTCTGTTGAGATGTATCCCAGGGTCCTGAGGGAACTGGCTGATGTGGTTGCTTAGCTACTCTCCATCATATTTGAAAAGTCATGGTGGTCAGGCAAAGTCCCCAGTGACTAGAAAAAGGGAATCATCACTCCCATTTTTAAAAAGGAAGACCCAAGAGACTATAGACTGGTGAGCCTCACCTCTGCGCCTGGGAAAATCATGGAACACAACCTTTGTGGAAGCAATGTTAAGGCACATACAAGACAAGGAGGTGATCTGAGACAGCCAGCATGGCTTCACAAAGGAAAAATCGTGCCTGACCAATCTGGTGGCCTTCTATGATGGAGTGACTGCAATGGTCAACAAGGGAAGATGGACCGATGTCATCTACCTAGACTTCTAAAAGGCCTTTGATGTGGTCCCACACAGCATTCTTATCTCTAAACTGCAGAGGTATAGATTCGAATGGTAGACTATTCAGTGGATAAGGAATTTGCACTGGTCAACAAGGGAAGACTGACAGTTGGGAGGAATGGGTTAAAAAGCAGAAAACTGGCAAGGACAATTGTAAATTGATCAAGTGACCTTGCAGCTGGGAATAATCCTTGATAAGCCTGTATATCAGGGCTTAATTAGACGCTGATACTTTTGGGCTGCGTTTGGCCCAGTCACCTGTGAGAGTTTATCTTTTTCCTGCCAAGTTATGAGACAACGAGCACTGAAAAATGGGAACTTTGTCCTTGAAGAGAGCTTCTTGTATAAACTATATTTAATTGCTGTTTTATGATTGGCTCATCACCTTCCAAGGCACTTGAAGGAGAAACTGAACAGGAGAAAGATGAAGTAAAGCCCCAGATTCAATTAGATAAGATCCCTGAGGTATAACACGCATGCTTGGAGGAAATTCCAGAGTAGTCACACATGCGCAGAAGAGGTGCCACTTGCATACTGAAGGGAGGGACTGAGGGCCTCTAGCTGGGCGGTGCTGGCCACACCTGCCTAGGTAGACATCATTCAGTTAATTGTATTAAAAGCAGATAGCTCATGTTGGAGGGGAGCAAGCTTCACATCAAAAGACAACGTTGCCTTTTTTGCGGGGACGCCCGCTAGTTTTGTGAACCTGCCGACTCTCCTAGGATGCAGCTTCTGCTATGGGTAATTCTAGGCATTCTGGGTCCGTAAGATAACTTCATAAGCAACACCTGGGTGACTGGGGAGTCAGACTGAGGGCTTATTTTCCTCTCTCTCTCTCTCCCTTGGGTTTGTTCGTTTTGTTGGCCACCTCTTGGTAATAAATATTGTTTTTTGTTGAGCTTTCAATGGTGTTATGGTTTCAGTTTCAGTATCCTTCGAACTCTCCCTATTACAGCCTGTGTGAACAGCAGCCAGTTATCCTGTGGTATAGACCAAGTTTAATGATGCCTGCATCTCTGCTTGTGTACCTCTGCCCAGGTGTTGCTTCAGGGATCGCCCAGTTAGCGAGGTAATGGAAATAAATTTACTCTTTGCATTCTAGCTGTGGGTTTGTGGTTGTCCCAGCTGCCTGCCTATGTTGACTCACATTTGTTGTAGTCAGCAGGATCTGGGAACAACCACTCCATGGCTAGCAAAAAAGTTGGAGACTGGAGAGGCTGTGATGGTGACTCCCCGTATTCTGGGGTGGCCCAGTACTCAGCGCTGGGCCGCCTTGGCCACTTTCCAAGCTACAACAGCTCTGCCAGAAGCATGGCATGAAATAGATGATGGGGCAGTGGTTACCCCCCAGACAACTCAGACAGCTGTGTGTGGATTGCCTTGAAAAGTGGTATCAGTGCTGTATAAGATGCTGTATCAGTGGCTGTGTGCAGAAGTTTTAACAGCCTATGCAGATACTGCCAAATTGCTGTTGTCCCTCAGAAATTGGTGTACAATGGAAGGTATTAGTTTCCTGTGGCGGATGGGGATGGCTCATTTGCTAATTACAGGATCTAGTCCAGAGGGGGCAGCAGTAACGAAAAGTGTCAAAATGCAGCTGTTGAAGGGGGCACCTGTTTCACTGAAACCTTTGATTACACCAACAGTCATAAGTGCTACTGGTAATATAGGTGTCCTACCAAATACCTTGAGGGAAATTGGGGCTGTAAGTTCGGAACCAGCTGCGCAGGTGGTGAATGAACATAAGCTGGCAAAACCGAAGAGTTACCTCGTGGGTGACGAGGAAACAAATGTGAAATGATCTTGTGCAAGCCAGTGTCCCAGGATCAGAAATAAATGAGATCACAACAACAAAAATGTTTAATTGTTAGCAAAAGTTAGTGCCTACACAAAAAATTCTTCCCTCTCCACCCCACCTGCCACCTCATAGCGAGACACTACCTGGTAAATGCAAAACCAGCAGAAATGGACTGGGAAGAAAGTTGTTTGGCAATGGACCAAGCAAGAACAAGAAGCATCTGATGCCTGGAAAAAGGCTTTGATTGAGCATGCCCAATTATACACTCCTAAGCAAGGAAATCCTTTTGAATTAGAAGTAACAATTCTAGATGTTATAGTCTTGTGGGGATTGTGGCAGACGACTGGGCTGAAAAGTAAAAAAAATCTTTACGATTTTGGTCCAAGGCATTACAGGGCTCCACTCTACATTATATCCCGATGGAGAAACGAATTCAAGCTGCAGTTTGAGCATTGCAAGAAACGGAAAGAATCACAGGCTAAAATAGTGTGACTGTACACCTCCAGTATAAAACATGGTGAGGAATTAAATTCTTCTGGTGTCTCTCCCAAAATATTAGCCACAGTGGAAATTGGATTGTTTACACCAATGGATTGCATAGTAGGACTGCAACCTATTAATCTGGATGTGACCATTCATATAATAACCCCTGATGATGCAGTATGGTTCTGTACTCAGACTTCTACCATTGTTCTATATCCTCCGTTAATATCATATTCTCGAGTTCTTGTATTTCAGGTATTTTCAACAATTTCCTGTACCTTATCTAGAGGAGATAGCATTGGAACTATGCTATTGGTGTCAAGTTACCAAGCCTGAAGCAATACTAGCTTGAAAGAGCTGGAGCAGCAGTGTATGTATTACTGGAAGGAGATGACACTCCTATTTTCCTTTCTTATCACAGGTTGGCTCATCATGCTTTGTGGGCTTGTACTACCGACACATACCTTGGATACATTTCTGCAAGATCAATATAGAATCATAGAATCAACTGGGTTGGGAAAAGACCTCTGAGATCATCAAGTCCAACCCTTGATCCACTACCACCATGGTTACTAGACCATGGCACTAATTGCCACATCCAGTCTCATGTTAAAAACCTCCAGGGACGGAGAATCCACCACTTCCCTGGGCAGCCCATTCCAATGCCTGATTACCCTCTCTGTAAAGAATTTCTTCCTAATATCTAACCTAAACCTCCCCTGGCAGAGCTTAAGACCATGCCCTCTTGTCTTACTGATAGTTGCCTGGGAGAAGAGACCAACCCCCACCTGGCTACAACCTCCTTTCAGGTAGTTGTAGAGAGTGATGAGGTCTCCCCTGAACCTCCTTTTCTCCAGGCTAAACAACCTCAGCTCCCTCAGCCTCTCCTCATAGGACTTGTGCTCGAGTCCCTTCACCAGCCTTGTTGCTCTTCTCTGGACCTGCTCCAGCACCTCAACATCCTTCCTGAACCGAGGGGCCCAGAACTGGACACAGTACTCGAGGTGTGGCCTCACCAGCGCTGAGTACAGGGGAAGAATCACTTCCCTGGACTTGTTGGCCACACTGTTCCTGATACAAGCCAGGATGCCACTGGCCTTCTTGGCCATCTGGGCACACTGCTGGCTCATGTTCAGCTTCTCGTCAATCCAAACTCCCAGGTCCCTTTCTGCCTGGCTGCTCTCCAGCCACTCTGTCCCCAGTCCAGTATATACTTGTATGTGGTTGGTTTTTACAGTAACTAACTTATTATTCTTTCTGAGTAGCAAAACAGAGCACCTACTGAGTGCCCTTGTGCAATGTTTAAATGGGACATCCAAGGCAATTGTTGACATAAATTTGGAAGTAACTGCTATATACCAAGGAATCTTATAACATCAATTACTGATGAACTACCTCCCTCTTGAAAAACATAAATGCTGTTCCCAGTTTGAAGGCATGTGCTGCTTTGACCTGACTGCTGAAACAACTGGCATGGAGGACAATATTCCAATATCTTCAGGACATAATGCACCAAATCACACCACCTATCAGTAATGCCTGGCTGACTGAGTGGTTTAATTCCCTGACAAGAGGGGTGAGACACTTAAGTCATAGAATCACAGAATCATTAGGGTTGAAAAAGACCAAGATCTTTAAGTCCAACCTTTGACCAAACACCACCATGGCAGTAAGGGCCACGTCCAGTCTTTTCATGAACACCACCAGGGATGATGACTCCACCATCTCCCTGGGTAGTCCATTCCAATGTCTAAACACCCTTTCTGTGAAGAAATTCTTCCTAATGTCTCACTTAAACCTCCCCTGGAGCAGCTTAAGACTATGTCTTCTCATCCTATCATGACTTGCCTGGGAGAAGAGGCTGACCAGCACCTGGCTACAACCTCCTTTTAGGTAGTTGTAGAGAGTGAGAAGGTCACCCCTGAGCCTCCTCTTCTCCAGGCTAAACAACCTCAGCTCCCTCAGTTGCTCCTCATAAGACCTGTGGCTCCAGACCCTTCACCAGCTTCATTGCCCTTCTCTGTACTCTCTCTAGCACCTCAATGTCCTTCCTGAATTGAGGGGCCCAGAACTGAACACAGTAATAGAGGTGCGGCCTCACCGGTGCTGAGTATAGAGGGACAATCACTTACCTGGTCCTGTTGGCCATACTAGTTTTGATACAGGCCAGGATGCCATTGGCCTTCTTGGCCACCTGGGCACACTGCTGGCTCATGTTCAGCCAGCTGTCAACCAACAGCCCCAGATCCTTTTCCGCTGGGCCACTTTCCAGCCATGCATTCCCCAGCCTGTAGCGCTGCATAGGGTTGTTGTGACCCAAGTGCAGGACCTGGCACTTGGCCTCATTGCATCTCATACCGTTGGCCTCGGCCCATCAATCCACCCTGTCTAAATCCCTCTGCAGAACCTTCCTACACTCCAGCAGATCAAAACTCCCATCCAACTTAGTGTCATCTATGAACTTACTGAGGGTACACTTGATCCCCTCGTCTAAATCATCACTAAGGTATTAAACAGATCTGGTCCCAATACTGAGGCCTAGGGAACACCACTAGTTACTGTCCTCCAACTGGATGTGGTACCATCCACCATCACTCTCTGGGCCTGGCCATCCAGCCAGTTTTTACCTGGCGAAGAGTGCACCTGTCAAAGCCATGGGCTGCCAGCTCCTTCAGAATGCCATTATAATATGAGGATTATAAATTGATCAAGTAACCTTGCAGCTAGGAATACCTCTTGATAAGCATGTGTGAACAGCAGTCAGTGATTCTGTAGCATAGTTTGAGTGCCTGTGTCTTCGCTTGTGTACCTCTGCCCAGGTGTTGCTTTGGGGATACCCCAGCTAGCGAGGTAATGGAAATAAATGTCATAGAATCATAGAATCTTAGAATATCTGGAATTGAAAGGCACCCACAAGGACCATCGAAGTCCAATTCCTGGCTCTGCACAGGACATCCCCAAGAATCACACCATGTGCCTCAGAGCATTGTCCAAATGCTTCTTGAACTCTGGCAGGCTTGATGCTGTGACCACTTCCCTGGGGAGCCTGTTCCAGTGCCCAACCACCCTCTGGGTGAAGAACCTCTTTGTAATATCTAACCTAAACCTCCCCTGACACAGTTTCATGCCATTCCCTTGGGTCCTGTCACTGCTCTCCAGAGAGAAGAGATCAGTGCCTCCCCCTGCGCTTCCCCTTGTGAGGAAATTGTAGACTGCAATGAGGCCTCCTCTCAGTCTCCTCCAGGCTGAACAAGCCAAGTGACCTCAGACAATCCTCATATGGTTTCCCCTCTAGGCCCTTCACCATCTTCATTGACCTCCTTTGGATGCTCTCTAATAGCTTTAGATCCTTATATTGTGGTGCCCAAAACTGCACAGAGTACTCAAGGTGAGGCCACACCAGGGCAGAGTAGAGCGGGACAATCACCTCCCTCAACTGTTTGGCGATGCTGTGCCTGATGCACCCCAGGACACGGTTGGCCCTCCTGGCTGCCAGGGCACACTGCTGACTCATATTCAACTTGCCATCGGCCAGGATCCCCAGGTCCCTTTCCACGGTGCTGCTCTCCAGCTTCTCGCTCCTCAGTCTGTACATACATTCAGGGTTGCCCCATACCAGGTGCAGAACCTGGCACAAGTCTTCGTTAAACTTCATATGGTTGGTGATTACCCAGCCCTCTGATCTGTCCAGGTCTCTCTGCAGGGCCTCTCTGCCTCCAATGTAGTCAGCAGCTCCTCCCAATTTAGTATAGCTGGCAAACTAAAAAGTATAGCTAGAAGGGTGTTGATAACACACCGGTGTTTTGGCTACTGCTGAGCACAGCATCAGTACTTTAACATTCCTTTCCCAATCGAGGGCAAGATCCTGGGAGGGGACACAACCAGGCCAGCTGACCCAAACTAACCAAAGGGATATTCCATACCATATGATATCAGCTCAAATATAAAAGCTAAGGAAAGTAGCAGGAAGGGAGGGCATTCATTGTTTACAGTGTCTGCCTTCTGAGAAACTGTTGTGCATGCTGAAACCCTGCTTCCTGGGACATGGCTGGACATCACTCGCTGATGGGAAGTAGAGAATTAACCTTGGTTTTTTCCGCTTTGCTTTTGTACACACACTTTCGCTTTTGCTTTAGTAAACTGCCTTAACTCACAGGCTGCTTTCCATCTTATTCTCTCTCCCTTGTCCAGCTGGGAAGGGGACTGATAGAGCAGCTTGGTGGGCACCTGGTGTCCAGCCAAGGTCAACCCACTATTACCCTTAAACATCTCTGCCTTGTTTATGTTGCTGTTTGTGAGATGACCATCCTCATCCTGTAACGGGCTGATATTATTTCTGCATTGCCTTTTGCTATAACATATTTAAAAAACCTTTTTATAGTTCCCCACAGTACTACCCAGCTTCAGCTCTAATTGAGGTTTGGCCGCATGAATTTTCTCCCTACAGTGGCAAGCAACATCTCTGTATTCCTCCCATGTCACCCGACCTTGCTTCCACTGGCCATACACCTTCCTGTTTTGCCTTTGCTCCAGAAGATTCCTGCTTAGCCAAGCTGGCTTTCTGCCTCATCTGCTTGACTTGCAACATTTTTTAATTGCCTGCTCCTGTGCTCTTAGGAGGTGGTGCTTAAAAACTGACCAGCCCTGATTAACCCTGGCACCTTTAACAGCGTTTTCTCAGGGGATCTTACTAGCTCGTTCGGTGAGCCACTTGAAGTCTGCTTTCCTCATGTCCAGGGTTGAGGTTTTGCTGGCACTTTTCCTTCTGTCACGAGAGATTTTGAACACCACTGTTTCATGGTTGCTGTGGCCAGGATGGCCACCAATCACCACTTCAGTCATGAGCCCCTCTCTGTAAACAGTCAAAAATCAAGGAGGGCACCTTTTATAATTGGCTCCCTTAGTACCTGTACCATTAATCACAGAATCAACTAGGTTGGAAAAGACCCCTGAGATCAAGTCTGACGTATGACTTAACACCACTTTGTCTACTAGACAATGGCACTAAGTGCACATTCAGTCTTTCCTTAAACATCTCCAGGGACAGTGACTCCACCATCTCCCTGGGCAGCCCAATCCAACATCTAAACACCCTTTCTGTGAAGAAATTCTTCCTCATGTCAAACCTAAACCTCCCCTGGCACAGCTTAAGACTATGTCATCTTGTCCTATTGCTAGTTGCCTGGGAGAAGAGACTAACCAATACCTGGCTACAATCTCGATTCAGGTAGTTGTAGAGAGTGATAAGGTCTCCCCAAGCCTCTTCCTCTCCAGGCTAAACAACCCCTAGCTCCCTTAGCTGCTCCTCATAGGACTTGTGTTCTAGACCCTTCAGCAGCCTCGTTGCTCTTCTCTGGACATGATCCAGCATCTCAACATCTCTCCTAAACTGAGGGGCACAGAAATGGACAAAGTACTCAAGGTGTTGCCTAACCAGTGCCAAGTACAGGGGAAGAATTTCTTCCCTGGTCCTGCTGGCCACACTATTCCTGATACAGGTCAGGATGCCATTGGTCTTCTTGGCCACCTGGGCACACTGCTGGCTCATGTTCAGCCTGCTGTCAATCAGTACCCCCAAGTCCCTTTCTGCCTGGCCACTGTCCAGCCACTCTTCCCCAAACCTGTAGTGGCCAAAGTGCAGGACCTGGCACTTGGTCTTGTTGAACTGTTGGATTTGGGCCATCTATCCAGCCTGTCCAGGTCCCTCTGAAGAGCCCTCCTACTCTCCAGAAGATCGACACTTTCCCCCCAACTTGGTGTCATCTGCAAATTTCCTAATGGTACACTCAATCCCTTCATCCAGATATTAAACAGGACTGGACCTAACACTGATCCGTGGAGGACACCACTAGTGACTGGCCACCAACTGGATGCAGCACAGCTCACCACCACTCTCTGGGCCCGGCCATCCAGCCAGTTCTTAACCCAGTGAAGAGTGCCCCTGTCCAAGTCGTGGACTGTAAGCTTTTCCAGGAGTATGCTATGGGGGACGGTGTCAAAGGCTTTGCTGAAGTCCAGGTAGACTACTTCCACAGCCTTCCCCTCATCCACCAGGTGAGTCACCTGGTCATAAAAGGAGATCATGTTGGTCAAGCAGGACCTGCCCCTCCTAAATCCATGCTGGATGGGTCTGATCCCCAGGCCATCGTGTAGGTGCCGTATGATTGCACTCGATCTGTTCCATATCCTTCCTGGGCACCAAGATCAGGCTGACAGGCCTGTAGTTTCCTGGATCCTCCTTCCAGCCCTTCTTATGGATGGGTGCCACAATGGCCAACTTCCAGTCATCTGGGACCTCCCAGGTTAGCCAGTACTGATGATAAATGATGGAGAGCAGCTTGGCTCATCTTCCTGCACATAGGGACAGCCTGCTCCTGTGCCTTCAAGATTTCTTTTTTGAAGTATGTCCATACTTCGTGGACCCCTTTGTTTTTAAGGGCTGTTTCCCAAGGTACTCTCTGAATCAGCATCCTGAACAGGCCTAAGTCTGCCCTCCCAAAGTCCAGGGTAGTGGTTTTGTTGATGCCCCTCCTTGTTTCACCAAGTATTGAAAACTATTGCTTCATGGTCACTGTACCCCAGAGGGCCTCCGACCACCACATCTCCCACCAGCCCGTCTCTGTTTGTAAACAGCAGGTCTAGTGGGGCCCCACCCCTGGTACGCTTGCTCACCAGCTGTGAAAAGAAGCTATCCTCCAAGAACCTCCTAGACTGCCTCTTCTCCGCTGTGTTGAGTTCCCAGCAGACATCTGGCAGGTTTAAGTCTCCCACAAGAACAAGGGCTGGCAATCTTGAAACATCTACCAGCTGCTTATAGAATAATTCATCCACCTCTTCATCCTGGTTGGGTGGTCTATAACTGACGCCCACTAGGATGTCAGACTTGTTGGCCTTCCCCCTCATTCTTACCTATAGTCATTCAACCTTATCATCACTAACCTAAAGTTCTATAGAGTCAAAGAGACTCCCTAATATACAGAACCACCACTCTACCTCTCCTACCTCACCTGTCTCTTCTGAAGAGCATGTAGCCATCCATTGCAGCACTCCAGTCATGTGAGTCATCCCACCACATTTCCTTGATGGTGATGTCATAGCTTTCCTGCTCCACGATGGCTTCCAGCTCCTCTTCTTTGTTACCCATACTGCATGCATCAGTGTACGTGCACTTCAGCTGAGCTGCTTATTTCACCCCTAACTCTGGCTTACCACCCTTAGCCTCATCTCTGGAGAGCCTGGTTTCATCCCCTTCCCCCTTCAAACCTAGTTTAAAGCCCTCTTAATCAACCCTGCCAACTCATAGGCTAGAGTCCTTTTGCTCTTGCTAGATAGATGAAGCCCATCTGACTCTAGCAGGCCTGGTGCCATAAAAACTGCCCCATGATCAAAACCCCCAAAATTCTGCTTATGATACCAGTCCTTAAGCCACTTATTGATATCATGGGTTTTCCTGTTCCTTTCATCGTTCATCCCTGTTACTAAAAGAATTGAGCAGAACACCACCTGCGCTCCTGTCCCATCAAGCAATCAACCAAGAGCCTTTAAAGTCCTTTTTAATTACCCTGGTTCCCCTCTAACCAACCTAATCAATGCCAACCTGGACAACCAACAGTGGGTAATAATCAGAGGGCTGATTTAGTTCAGGAAGTCTCCTGGTGATATCCCTTACCTGGGCCCCAGGGAGGCAGCAGACTTCCCCATGGGATGGGTCGAGTTGGCATACAGGGCCCTCAGTTCCACTCAGAAGGGAATCACCTACTACAACTACTTTTCTTCTTAATAGCTGAAGTTGTCATCCGCCTGATGGAGTGCAACTGGGAGACCCTCCAGACAGATTTTTTTCTCGAGTGTCATCTGCCTGACCCTCTAGATCCAGGACCTCATACCTATTCTGTAGGGGCATCTGGGAAGGCAATGGGGGTCAGGAAGGGATTCTTTTACCTCCCTGAGCAGGGACCCGTTTCCATTTCACCCGATCTAATAGTTCTCTTCTTTCTGCCTGATGGCAAGAGGGGCAGGGCATCTCTGACTCCTACTGAGCTTCTCTCAGGGTTCAAAGGGTGTAACTCCACCAGTCTATTTCCCTTTCACTCTCCCTAATACTCCTTAGCCTTTCCACTTCTTCTTTCAGCTCTGACACTAGACAGAGTAGATCATTCACACTGTACATAGGTGTCTTGTGCACTCTCCTCCAGTACTAACACCAGGCTCATGCAGTCCCTGCAGCCACTGACCTGGACAGCTGAATCCTTCTTGGGGGGTTATGTCTGGGTTACCACACTCCTGATGGCAACAGTAGCAACGGCTTTTGACTGTGTATTGGGTCTGGCTCAGCTGGAGTTCATTTCCCCACAGTAGCCCTCACAATGCTGTGCTTTGCATTGGCAGCTAGAAAAGTGTTGATAACAAACTAGTGTTTTGTCTACTGCTGAGCACAGCACCAACACTGTAACATTCCTTCCTCAATTGAGGGCAAGATCCTGGGAGGAAACCCAAGTAGGCCAGCTGACCCAAACTGACCAAAGGGATATTCCATACCATATGACGTTAGCTCAGATATAAAACCTAAGGCAAGGAACAGGAAAGCAGGCATTCATTGTCTCCAATGGCTGCCAGCTGAGAAACTGTCATGCCTGCTGAAGCCCTGCTTCTCGGAAAAGGCTGACCATCGCTGCTCATAGGAAGTAGAAAATAAACTCTGCTATCTTTCATTTCACTATTGCACGTGCAAGCTCCTGCTTTACTTTTGGCTTTAAATAAACTGCCTTATCTCAACCCACAAGTTGTTTTTCCACCTTACTCTCTCCCCTGTCTGGTTAAGAAGGGGAATAATAGAGAGGCTGGGTGGCACCTGGCATCCAGCCAAGGTCAACCCACCACAGTCCTTTCTGGCGCCCTGTGGGGCCAAGGAATGGGGTTTACGGTCAGTTGCTGTTTCTGCCACTGCTCAGGGAGAGGAGTCCTTCCCCTGCTCCTGTGGGGTCCCTCCCACAAGAGACAGTCCTTGATGGACCTCTCCAGCGGGAGTCCATCCCACGGACAACAGTTCTTCCCAAACTGCTGTCCTGTGGGTCACTTCTCCATGGGGTGCAGTCCTTCATGAATGAGCTGTACTGATGTGGGTCTGCCACAGGGGAAACAAGTCCTACCCAGGAAAAACCTGCTCTGGCGTGGGCTTCCCTCTCCATGGGCTGCAGGTCTCCGGCAGGACCCTACTCCATCTTGGGCCTCCCACAGGGTCACAGCCTCCTTCATGCATCCACCTGCTCCAGCATAGGCTCCTCTATGGGCTGCAGATGGGTCTCTGCACCCCGATGGTCCTCCATGGGCTGCAGGGGGACAGCCTGCTCCACCATGGTCTCCACCATAGGCTGCAGGGGCCACAGCTCTGGCGCCTGGAGAACCTCCTCTCCCTCCTTCTTCACTGACCTTGGTGTCTACGTTGTTATTCCCATGTTCTCACTCTGCTCTTCCCTGGCTAGAATTCTTTTTGCGCAACAACCTTCTTTTCTTAAATATGTTATCACAGAGGCGTTACTCCTGATTGGCTTGGCCTTGGCCAACAGCAGGAAGTCTGTTCTGGAGCTGGCTGGCATTGGCTCCATGGGACAGAGCAAGCTTCTAGCAGCTTGTAAGAGAAGCCACCCCTGTAGTCCCCCCTCCCCGCTACCAAAACCCAGCCACAGAAACCCACTACAGACTGTTTGTAAACCATTGCTGGATATAGTCGAATTGGTTGGGGTAAAAGAAAAAGAAAAACAAAAAACCGACAGAAAACCACAAACAAAGAAACACTATCACACCCACATCTACCACACAGCCCACCACCAGGAGCCAGGAGGTTGGCTGTGCCCTTCCTTGTCACCTCCTGCCTGCATGAACTGTGGTACAAACTGCTGTGCCACACCTCTGTTTGCCTGCTCCTGTTGCCCACCCTCCCTCATCATGGCTAGTCTTCGTGAACGAAGATTTAGGAAGGCTCTATCCACGTTTATTACAAGCACGCTGGTGGCTTATGAGGCCAATACGAGCTGGACATATCCGATTGCAAAAGGCACAGCAGAAAGACTCCTTAGGTGGTGTATTCTGCAAGGCACGATTCTTTCTGCATTGTCTTTTCTCCTCGAGAGTGATCACGCGTGCGTTCTCAAAGGAAACGGCAGCATTACAGATGGTGTGTCTCCAGGCCTCCCAATTGGAGGCCAAAGTAGACCAGTTATGATGATCAATATGGCCAAGGCTGAGATGTTGTTTCAGGGAGTCCTTGTATCTTTTCTTCGGGGCTCCTCTCTTGCGGCAGCCAGTGGCAAGTTCAGCATAAAGCAAGATCTTAGGGAGGTGGTGATCTTTCATCCTTGACACGTGCCCTGCCCAGCGCAGCTGTTCTCAGCAACATGGTCTCAATGCTTGTGATTGGTGCTTGTTCTAGAAGAGATGTATTAGTCACATAATCTGACCAGTGGATGTTTAGGATTGTTTGGAGGCAGCGTTGATGGAAGTGTTCTAGGAGACGCAGGTGGTGGCGGTAGATGACCCATGATTCGGAACCATATAAGAGAGTAGACAACACTATGGCTTTGCAAATACTGATCTTGGTACTTTTCTTCAAGTGTTTATTACGCCATACTCTTTTATGGAGTTTTCCAAAAGCACTATATGATATTGCTAACCTGTTGTCTATCTCCCCATCAGTCTTACCATCTGAGGAGATGAGGCTACCTAGGTAATTAAACTGCTGGACTGATTTGAGCTCTGATTCACCAATGGTGATATGGGGATGATGGAAGACTTCCTGAGGTGCAGGTTGATAGAGAACTTCTGTCTTCTTTAAGCTGATTTCCAGCCCAAAGAGCTCAGCAGCATCTGCAAAGCAGGATGTTAAATGCTGCAGAGCTACTTCTGTGTGGGCAACAAGGACAGCGTTATCAGCATAAAGCAGCTCACGGACAAGACGATTTAAGGTCTTAGTATGGGCCTTCAGTCGCCTTAGGTTGAAAAGGCTTCCATCAGTACGGTATCGAATGTAGATACCATCCTGATCATTGAGGTCTGCTGTGGCCCTTTGGAGCATCATGCTGAAAAAGACTGTGAATAGGGTTGATGCAAGAACACAGCCTTGTTTCACACCATTGGATATTAGAAAGGGCTCAGAAAGTGCGTCACCATATCTGACTTGGCCATGCTGATCCTCATGGAGTGAGATGATCATTTTAAGGAACTTGGGGGGACAACCTAAGCGTTCCAAAATCTGCCACAGACCTTTTCTGCTCACAGTATCAAAAGCCTTGGTGAGGTTGACAAAGAGACCTTTGTTCTGTTCCCTACACTTCTCTTGCAGTTGTCTGAGAACAAACACCATGTCTGTGGTACTCCTGTTGGCTCTGAAACCACATTGGCTTTCAGGTAGAATTCCTTCTGCAATAGCGGGTATTAGTCTGTTCAAGAGTATTCTTGCCAGGATTTTGCCAGCAATGGAGAGCAGAGTAATACCACGGTAATTTGAGCAATCAGATTTAATTCCTTTCATCTTATACAAGGTGATAATGACTGCATCTCCAAGGTCTGATGGGAGTTCGCCTAGTTCCCAACAGCATACCACAAACTCGTGAAATTTGGCATGGAGTGCTTGGCCCCCATGTTTCCAGACTTCAGGTGGAATTCCATCAACCCCAGCTGCCTTGCCAATTTTCACCTGCTATATGGCCTTAAGGGTTTCTCCTTAAGTGGAGGCAGTATCCAATTCGTACTTCACCGGTTTTTGTGTGATGGACTGAACTGCTGAGTGTTGGATTACACGGTTGATACTGAAAAGGGTCTGAAAGTGTTCAGACCATTGATTCAGAATGGAGGTTATGTCTGTCAGAAGCGTTTGACCATCTGCGCTGAGTAGAGGGCTTTGGACCTGGTATGTATGCCCGTATGCTGTTTTCAGGGCCTTATAGAATCCGTTGCTATCTCCCGAATCTGCGCATAATTGTGTTTTTTCAGCTAGATCAATCCACCACTTGTTCTGTATATCACAGAGTTTCTGTTGGAGCTTGCCACATGGAAGACGAAAGGTTGCTTTTCTTACGTGACAGGATGGCAGTGCAAGGTGTGCTTGGTGGGCAGTTCTCTTCTTCCTCAACAATTCCTGGATCTCTTGATTGTTTTCATCAAACCAGTCCTTGTTCTTCTTGAAGGAGAACCATAAAGATTCTTCAGAGGATTGAATGATGCTGTTTTTAATATGGGTCCAAATTGTTTCAGGAGAGGAATCTGTAGAATCTATAGAGTGGTTTTTGAGCCTAGTTTGAGATTTGCCTGTAATTTGTTTCTTACTGTGGCTGATTGGAGATTGTTAACTTGGAGTCTTCTCCTTGGGATATTGCCCCTTTTAGGTTTGAATTTAAGCTTGAAGTTGAGTTTGCAGCGCACAAGTCGATGGTCTGTTTGGCATTCTGCGCTGGGCATCACGCCAGTATGGTGGATATCGCAGACATCTCTCCGTTGCACCAAGACATAATCAGTGAGGTGCCAATGCTTAGATCTGGGGTGCATCCAGGTTGTCTTCAGACTATCTTTCTGCTGAAAGATAGTATTAGTGATGGCGAGCTGTTGCTCCACACAGAATTCTAGCGGAAGTCGACCATTATCGTTGCAGTTTCCAACACCATGCTTGCCTAATATTCCTTTCCAGGCTTCAAATTTCTTTCCTACTCTGGCGTTGAAATCAGCAAGGATAATGATCTTATCATCTGCAGGCATATTTTGGGTAAGGCGGCGCAGGTCAGTGTAAAATTTATCTTTTTCAGCAGGGTCAGCTTGGAGAGTTGGGGCATATATTCTAAAGAGGACAACGTGTTGATTGTTGTGGAGTGGAAGGCGTAGGGAGATAATGCGGTCAGAGTGACCTGTCAGCAGATTTTCGAGTTTAGGAACAACAGAGTTTTTGATCATGAAGCCAACTCCAGACATACGCTTTTCGGTTCTGGGCTTACCTGACCAAAAGAGTGTGTAACCGGCACCATGTTCTCTAAGGCTGCCTTCCTTGTGAAGGTGAACTTCACTGAGAGCAGCAATGTCGATGTTAAGACGAGCCAGTTCATGGGTGATTAGGGCAGAACGACGCTCAGGACGTCCGCTATCCGCAGAATCGAGCATGGTTCTGATATTCCAACATGCTACAGTTAATTTAGGTACACCTTTGGAGGCAGGTGTATGCTTCTGTCTTTTGATCTTTGTGTGACCACATTGGAAGAAGATGCCCGTTGGCCTGCAGTTAACCAACCAGGTGAAAGGGGGAGATGAGCTTTGTTTAGGCCACCTTTTCTAGGCCCCCCTCTCAGAGTGGAGCAAGCAGTGCTGTCCTTGAAAAGGCTGCTTGGTCGTTCAGGGTGCTGCCCCAAGAGACTGTCATCTCCGGTCAGTCTCAAATGACCAATATCCTGAACCGCCTGCATGCAGGGTTGGGTCTGCGGCTTCCAGTGCACCTTTCACCTGCCGTTTCGACCCTCGCCCGTTGCTGCAGGGCTTTTTGCATGTGGGTAATGCCTTCAAACCTGCGCAATGGATTTTTTAGGTAAGATGCAGTATGCGCGGAACTGAACCCACCCTTTAATCCTAAGGTTGATCTGCCAGGGCCGAGCGAGCTTGGAAGGTGGCAGTGAGGTCATCAGGACGTAGGTTTAATTAGAGTGACCTTCTCTTAGATGGATGGCCTTACAGGGCTAAGTGAGATCCATCTGCCCAGGTTTAGGATTAGAGTTTTCCTTCTAGGATGACTGCCAGAAGGCTAGCGAGCTCATCCTGCCCAAGGATGTATTGTATCTGACCCTGCAGTTTTGACCTGTCTGGCATGGGCGACCCTACTGAAGGCATGTACCATCGATAGCATAGCTCGCAACCACATGGGGTACACAGGCTACAGTCCTACTATTAAAACGATTAGGGCAAGTCTTACACTTCCTACTTTTCTGTCACCTGTCTATATTCAATCCCAGGGAAACACTCAGGATCAACCCTTTGTCCTGACCACCCTTTCAGGATGTAACAAATATATCCAGAACATACCAAACCTGGGCAGTAGCCGCAGGTGAGCCAAAAACAAACAAACGAACAAAACTGTTCCAGCCCCCGTACCCACCTAGGGTTCAAGTACCTCTCCAGGCCCCAGCCCGGCCAAGACCCCCAACCCCCAGAGAAAACCATTATCCACCCTGACCTTATCTTCCCACGCACTGCATACCTGCCCACCCTCCAGTCCGAGGACCCCCACGGCTCACTCCGTACCCTTCCCCTCCCCCCCCTCCCCCCCCCAAACCAGACCAGCAAACCTCTGTGTGCTCTGAGGCTTCCACTCTCCATTCTCACGAGGGCACAAAGTCACGCCAGTGAAGCTCCCTCTCTCCTTTCCCGTGCTGGGGGGGAGGATGAGGGGGGGCAGCAGCCCCGTGCAGGCCCAGGGGCGGCTTTTCACAGGTCCGGGGATGGCCCCGGGTTGCGCAGACCTGATGGGGGAGCCCCGGGGGCGGCCCGCGGGCTTCCGGCGGGGGGGGGGGGGGGGCCCCCCCCCTCCCCAGAGGTGTTTAAATCACCTGCAAATGGTCCTGGACACGCCTCTTGCTCACCTGATTGGCTGCCAAAAGGTTGCCATTGGGTGCCAAGAAGTTATCATCCAGGTGTTTTAAGAATCTTCTGGACCTCTTTGTACTAGCTGTGTGGTGTTTCAAATTAACATCTGGCAATTTGAAGCCCCCCATAAGGACAAGGGCGGTTTATTTAGAGGTGTCCTTCAGTTCCTTACAGAATAATTCTTCACTGTAGTTAGGATGTGGGGGATAGGCTGTCTTGTCCTAGGCAAACACTCCATCCACCTCATCAGCTGTCTATCTTTCCAGTTCCAGGGCCTCATCCCTGATGTATAAACGTACTAAACCCATTTGTCAACTCTAAGTTTTAAGAAGGAGGAGCAGCCTTCCTCCTAGTACAGGCAAGGACCAGCTTCCATCTTTCATGTTTAACAGACCTTTGACTTACTGCCTGATATGGTTCTGAGCCCACCTGCCTCTACACTGCAATGGAGGTTTGATACTTCTGAGACTGTAGGGTCTCTGAGAATATCCCATCAATCTCTCACTCATTCTTGCAAATGCTGCACAGCCAGCTTTACTTCCTCCTGTAACTCCTTGACCTGGCAGCACAGCTGGTCAACAACACACCTTCTGCAGAAGGGATGACTGGCAGCCCCAGCTTCACAGAGAGGCATCAGGCACTCCCAGCAACCTGAGACCTGAAGAGCTATATCATCATCAGAAGGTCTGAGTGGAAGCCCCTGAAATGGCTGGTGCAGTAATTCCAGCAGCTATGGGGAAATGAGCTCTGTGATGTGTCAAAACAACACTTGAGGGAGTGTACACTAGAAAGAGTGAGGACGAAGGGGACTCTTTGTGCCCTTCTGTACCAACTAGTGTCTGTCCGCTGCCTCTGATAGCTGCTCCCAGATTGTCACAGACTGGTGTCTGGTTGCTGGGTTGCCCGCACTTCAATTCTTCTGCTCAGCCAGTGGAAGGGCATCCCACTGCTGTGCAACACCCTGGTCGCTCCCTAGGAGCTCCTCATGAGTGGGAGTGAAACAGAGCAGGGATTTTTAGATGCTGGAATCCTGCTCTGAGAAGAGGTTCACAGATCCCACTTTGAGGAATGCTGCATTTAGGTTAAAATGACAGAGACAGAGAGCATGTGTTATAAGATTAGTTAAGGGAGAGAAGGTACCAGGCTCTGAGAGGCCTGCTTGTGCCTGGTATGCTCTATCCTAATGAAAGATAACAAAAAGGTTGGCCTAGTAGTCATAAATTATATAGGATGGACATTTGGGGGGGTTGAAGAGCTAAGTAAAGGGATTTGTAGTAAGACTTTTGCACATAGTCAGGAAGAGTTGAAAAGTTCATGATGATGAGGAACAGAGAAACAACCCTCATGAGGCTGAAGAAACCGGAACGACCCCCAGGAATCTCCCCAAAAGGATGACTCCGCCTCAAGCTCCGCCTGAACCCCACCTATTATGAATATTATAACTAAATGATGTAATTTTAATGAATATTCACAGAAAATATTGTAATCTCTCACCAAAACTGTATAAATTACCTGACTTTTCACTGAAAACTTTAGAGCTATGTCATAGTTTGAAATTGGCCCCCCTGAGAAGTTGGGGGGGCTCAGAGGTGATTGGGTGCCAGGGCAGTGTTCCCTGGAGAGTCAATCACTGTCCATGTGTTTGCTTCTGCTCAAAATCATATATCACAGCACCGGAAGCGGTTGGCAGTTCTGTCTTGGTTGTTTTGCTGTTGGTGTCTGCTGCGTGTAGGTGTTGAAGGCCAGGGGGTGGCTGGGCTCCCTCTCTCCCCCTCCAGGGGGAAGAGGGGAGCCCTGTGGCCCCCCTAACTCTGCCTAGGCCAGAGTTAGAGACAGCATTGGAATGAGTGCATGTTTGTGGGGGATGTGACTCACAAACAGCTGGTAAGTGGGGGAGAGAGAAAGAGGGGGGAGCTGTCGAGGACCAGGAATCGGAATGGGAACGATTCCAGAAATGGAAAAATATGTACAGCGATTGAATGGACTTTACACATTGTGTGTGTCCCCCGAATTTGCATCTTCCGGGCATGTCCCGGCCTGCTCACCTCCCTGCACCTCTGTCTTCTCTGCCGATTGGCTGGAGAAGCTGCGGCAGGAGACAGCCCCCATTCGCCCTTTCCTCCCCTGGTCCCTCCTGCGCTCCCCCCCCCCCTTTTTGCCCACGGCTCAATCCTGGTTTGTCCCCCCGCCTGTCTGTCTCCTGCTCCACCCTATGTTCTGGCCCTTTCCCTCCGGATAAAAACCCCGTGTGCACGCTGGATTAAAGATTCTACCTGCACCCCACCTTTGTGTCTGGGATCTGTGCCGTGTCGCGGCCCCATTCCCCTCCCCCGTTCGGACCGCGGCAAATGGCTCCCAACGTGCGGCGAAGGTAGAGGTTTTTATCTTAAAAAGCCTCCCATACGCCACGAGGGCTCAGACGACGCGGAGAGAGGTGTTTTCGTCCCGCTGGTCCTTCCCGGCTGAACTCCAGAATCACGGCAAGGCGGCCACCGCACCGAGAAAAGGTGAGCACCGGGAAAACCCCTAATCCCATCTCCCACCCTCACAAAATTAAAAAAACAAACAAACAAAAACCAAACCAAAACCAAAAACGAACTGCAGACTAACAGAAGCCTAAGTAACTCCAAAAATATGGGCCTCTCGCTATCTACCTCTCAAAAATTCGTGTACCGCAAGCTTAAAGACTTTATTTTGGAAAACGGACACCCTTTAGATAAAAAGTCTGCAAAAGCCCTCGCTAAATGTCTTGAAAAGGGAGGGGAGACAGTCTCCGACAGCATGTCCCTAAAAGACTGGGAGAAAATTGGATACAATATCTGGAGAGCGAAAGAGAGGGGAGACAAAAATGCTACTGAGGCATTAATCGCCTGGAGATTGATTCTGATGATGATACAGCATCAGTTGATGAGTTCCTATGAAAATCTCCAAGAATCACCACGAAAATATAAAAATTCCAATTCAAAATCCCGGACAAAAGACAAGCCCCGGAAAAACGAGCACGGCGGGAGGGAAAAAAGCGGCGCAGGGAACACGCGGTCTTGGCAACATGGCGACGGGGGGGGAAGGGCGTTTGCACGCGGGGGAAGATCGCGGGAACGCACGCCGCGTGGCAGCACGGCGCGCAAACTTTTCACGCGCGCTCCGTTGGTCCCGTCCCCTAGTCCGCCCACGCGGACTCCGTCGGCACCACCCCCCAGCCCGTGGTGGCAAATGCCTCTCTTCTGTGCAACGATATTTGGAAAGCTTTCCGGACAGAAGCCGCACAGGCTAACGACGCTGAGTTTTTAAAAGCTTTTCCAATTTATCTAGAGGAATGTCGTGCCCCTGAGTGGCGTCCGGTGTCTTATCCTATGTTAAAGGACATCAAAAAAGCGATTGTACAGTACGGTTTGGGGTCACCTTATACTGTTGGACTTTTTGAATCGTTTTTTCTCGCCTGCCGTTTAATACCTTATGATATCAAAGCAGTAATTAATGGACTGTTATCGACTGTGCAGGCATCCGTTTTTGAAGCGGAATGGAAACGTCTTATAGTTAAATATGTCAATGAAAAGATGAAAAGGCGTGGTATTCCTGTAAACAATGCTATTGATATGCTGTATGGAGAGGGCAACTATGTGAGTCGACAAGACCAGGTTCTTGTGGATTTAAAATACCTGGATATTACAAAAGATCTGGCAATGGAGGCCTTTAAAAAGGTTGCTGATGCATATGTCCAAACACCCTCCTTCACCCTAATTCATCAGGGCTCAACAGAACCTTTTGTGGACTTTATAACCCGGCTAAGGGAAGCTATAGCATGGCAAGTACAGCAAAAGGAAAGTCAAGACATTCTGTTTGATAAACTTGTGATCGAAAAGGCTAACGAGGATTGCCAACAAGCCTTAAAAATGCTAAAGGATCCTACACTCCTGGAGATGATAGAGGCCTGTAAGAATGTGGGGTCTGATTCTCACAAAGCGAGGTTAATAGTTGACGCTTTGGCCGGGCCACAAACTTGTTTTCACTGTGGTGAGACAGGACATATTAAAAAGAACTGCCCACAATTAACTACAAAGACTGAGCTTCCAAAGACGCCGTGCAAGCGGTGCGGAAAAGGTAGACACTGGACAAAAGATTGCAGGTCTCTTACTAACATCTATGGAGAACTGCTGCCTCCTAAAAAGTCACCAGACTTAAAGAGAAAAGTGACTTTTAATTCAATGCCAGATCTTAGACAGCGCGACTGTGAGCTGTCGGGAAATGGGGAGACCAGCGCCCGGGGTGGCGCTATGGCACCAACACCCCCACAGCTGCACTCCATCCTTCGCAGCCCGTCCTTTCAGCAAGTGCCAGCAAACCACAGTAGTTAGAGTGGATCATATTAGCCCTACCCTTCCCTACAGTCCGACTTAAATATGACGAGCAAATTATGCAAGTGATACCCTCACCATGTGACCCTGACCCTGAATTAGACCCGAATGAAACGTACTTGGTCATCTCACACCTGGCAGCACGCGAAAAAGGAATTACAGTATTACCAACATTACTAACTGGACTTAATGAACATAATATTTTCATTTGCATTTTTGCCTCTCTCCCACCTGTAGAAGTCGACTGCTTTCCAGTGGCAAAGATGGTTTCAGTAACCACTCAAGTGAATCTCATGTCATGAGATGAGGAACTCACAGTCAGCGGTGGACTACAAGTCAGTTGGACAACAGCTGTGCAAGCAGAGAGGCCCTTTCTAACATACTCTGTTTCCCTTTCAGGATTTTGTAGTCCACAAGAAATTACTGTCACAGGCCTTTTGGATACCGGGGTAGATATTACGATAATAGCTTCCCGGGACTGGCCTCCCAGCTGGCCAGCCCACAGTACTAACATCAAAGTTACTGGTGTGGGTGGCTCACAACAGCCCATCCAAAGCTCGGAAGTGGTTACCATCCACGGGCCGGAGGGTAGATGTGCAACTCTCCGACCATTCATACTGAACGTGCCGGTAACATTATGGGGACGAGATGCCATGGAACAGTGGCATATCGGACTGCAAACAAATTTTTAGGGAGGGTCACTGAGCGATTGCAGCTACCCAAACTGACTTGGAAAACGGAGGTTCCGGTCTGGGTAAGTCAGTGGCCCCTGCCTAGCCAAAAGCTGCAAATTTTAAATGAATTGGTTGATCAGGAATTGGCAAAAGGACACCTGGAGCCTTCCATTAGTCCGTGGAACACTCCAGTGTTTGTCATCCAAAAATCCTCAGGATCCTGGAGACTTCTCCAGGACCTGCGCAAAGTAAATGAAGTCCTGGAACCCATGGGAGCCCTACAGCAAGGTATGCCATCCCCATCTATGCTACCTGCTGAATGGCCCATGGTTGTTATCGACATCAAGGACTGCTTCTTTCACATTTTTCTTAATTCGGAAGATTCGGCTAAGTTTGCCTTCTCTGTCCCAGCAATTAATGTTTGCGAACCTCACCACAGGTTCCAGTGGCGAGTGCTTCCTCAGGGGATGAAAAACTCACCAACCCTCTGTCAAATGTTTGTTGCAAAAATTCTATCACCAATTAGGCAGAAGTTTAACAAATCCATCATCTTTCACTATATGGATGATGTTCTGATCTGTGCTAATACAGAATTGGCTGTGGAAGAAACTTTGAATTCGGTCATTTTGGCTCTAAATTCTCATGGCTTAGAAATCTCCCCTGAGAAAATACAGAAAGAAGCACCCTGGAGGTACCTTGGACTCAAAATTAATTCAAAAACTGTCAGGCCACAGTCAATTACAATTGACAAAAATGTACAAAATTTGAATGACCTCCAGAAGCTGCTGGGAGCCATCAATTGGGTGCGCCCTGTGCTGGGGATCACAACCACTGATCTACAGCCCCTTTTTGAGCTTCTAAAAGGAGATGCAGATCTGTCCTCCCCCAGGTCCATCACAGAAGAGGCTGAGAAAGCCCTTCAAGTGGTGGAAAAGAAGATATCAGAAAGGCAGGTGTTCAGAAAGGTGGAGGGACTGCCCTCTTCCCTAATCATTCTGCGGGAGACCAAACAACCTCTGGCTACTCTAGGCCAGTTCTCTAGTGACCAAGGAGACTTCTACTTATGGGAATGGTTATTTCTTCCTCACCAGTTTTCAAAAACAATTGTCACTTTAGTGGAAATGATTGGTAAGCTAATTCATAAAGGCCGTATGAGGTGTTTAGAGCTCAGTGGAAGAGAACCAGATTGCGTTTACCTCCCATTGACTTCAGAACAGCTTGAACAACTGCTGAAGTCTTCAATCGATTTCCAAATAGCCATCAGTGGATACCCAGGAGAGGTAAAATTCCACCTCCCAGCTTGTCAATTTGTACAGAGATTAGCCCAAATCCCAATTAGACTGGAAATTATGCAGTCTGAAATTCCAATTATAAAAGCCAAAACAATCTTTACAGACGATTCGGGGAAAACTGGAAAAGTAGTCATTGTTTGGAAACAAGATGACAATTGGCAACAAGATATTCATAAAGTCCAGGGTTCCCCCCAAATTGTTGAACTATCAGCAGTTGTACGTGCCTTTGATATATTTCAAAATGAAGCAATAAACATTGTTTCTGATTCGGCTTATGTGGTGGGCATAGTAAAAAGGATTGAAAACGCATATCTGAAGCATGTCTCTAATCAGCTCCTCTTTGGTTTGCTAACCAGATTGTTGTTCTTCATCCAAAACAGGAAATTCAAGTATTACGTAGTGCATACCTGATCCCACACAGCTCTACCAGGTCCCGTAGCAGAGGGGAACCAGATAGCAGATCAGCTAGCAGGTATGGTGGCGGTACCAAATTTATACCAGCAAGCCAGACTCTCACATGAATTCTTCCACCAGAATGCCCGATCGCTGCAGAAACAATTTGGATTAAAATTAAATCAGGCAAAAGAAATCTTAAGGGCCTGTCCCGACTGCTAGGCAGTGGCCCCGCTTAAATCTGAGGGTACTAACCCCAGAGGGCTGGAGCCACTGGAAATTTGGCAGTCAGACGTGACACATATACCAGAATTTGGAACATTAAAATACGTGCATGTGTCAATTGACACTTATTCCAAAATGATAGTAGCAACAGTGCATTCGGGTGAGAAAAATCGAGATGTCAAAAGGCATTTTCTATCTGCATTTGCGAGAATGGGGGTCCCAAAACAGGCCAAAACCGATAATGCCCCCTCATACATATCAAAAGAAACTGAGGCATTCTTTAATGCCTGGGGTATCCACCATATCACTGGGATCCCACATAACCCTACGGGACAAGGTATTGTGGAAAGAGTTCACCAAAACGTCAAAAATTTAATCAAAAAACAAAACAGGGGGAGTATAGGTATGACTCCCCAAGAAAGATTGGACAAAGTCACATACGTTTTAAATTTTTTAAATAAATTGGAAGAACCTGACATGCCCATAAGTAGAAGTCCCATTGAAAGGCACTTCCATTCAGTGTCAAACCAGGATACAAGGAAGGCCAAAGTGTTGTACAAAGATATTTTAACTGACAAATGGACGGGTCCTTTTCCTCTCATCACGTGGGGGAAAGGACACGCCTGTGTTTCTACCGAGACAGGTCCGAAGTGGGTCCCAGCAAAGACAGTCAAGATCTACCAGGATCCACCATGCGCTACACCTGTGCCTGCCTCTTCATCATCCTCCTCGACCTAGGAACCGAGCAAAGGACATCGGGAATCGCAGCTGTGCTTCCAAACTGGGCTTACGCCAATTCAGAGAACATCTGGGTAAAATTAGCTCAGGAGACAGGAAGTGAGGCCATCTGCCTGTCCCTGTCAAACATTAATAACCTGTTTCAAACGTGTCTAATTGGAATACCCACAAATGAAAGCCCAAAGGTACATTTTGAATCCCCCTCATATGGGACGGAGGAGCCCATGGAAATTGAAATTATGGGATCAATAATTACAAACCATTGTTTTCTCTTTACACCGAACACCGCTGTCAAAGTTCCTAGCCACAAAGTGACTCCCTATAAAGAAATTTATCAAAACATCTCCCTCTGGTGCAATAACACTGTGCCCGAAAAAATAATCACTGAGGCGGTCGGCGCAAAACCAATAGTGTTGCCGGAGGGGAAGTTTTTAATCTGCGGTGAGAGAGCCTGGGCGGGTGTCCCCTCCTATCCGGTAGGAGGCCCCTGTACTATGGGGCAGCTCTCTCTCTTTAACCCCGGCAGATTCCGTTTCTCAAGCCAAATTCCATCAGCGCCAACTCGATCTAAAAGATCTTCCCCTTATAAATCAGTGAGCAGTATTGTTCAGCCAATCCCAGAAAATTGTGACCCTCTAATACCCTTATGGTCAAAAACCCTGAATTTTTGGAGCGCTTTTGCTGTGTTCCCAGGGGTTGACACAGCACATTCCCTCAACCTCCTAACACACCTGGGATGCTGGATGGCAAAAGAGGTTAATGCCACCAGAGTTGCCCTGGAGGGCCTGGTTAAAGACACCCTAAAACTGAAAGAGGTATCCCTCCAAAACAGGGCCATGATAGACTTTCTCCTTTTAATGCATGGCCATGGGTGTCAGGAGTTTGAAGGCATGTGTTGCCTCAATTTCTCTGACCATTCCCAATCCGTGTTCAAAAGCATCAAAGAGTTACGAGACCTGGTCAGTGACATACGAATGTCACCAAAGCTCTCCACCAATGACTTATTTGACAAGCTGAGTTTACCCAGTTTACCTAATTGGCTTAAGCAAATCCTGTTAGCCTGCTTTGAAATTTTGCTTCTCCTGTTTGTGTTGTTATTAACCATCTCCTGTGTCACAGCATGTTGCAGGAATACCATCACAAAAAATATTTTTTTAGCCGTGCCTGATTTAAACAACAGAGGGCGAGATGTCGAGGACCAGGAATCGGAATGGGAACGATTCCGGAAATGGAAAAATATGTACAGCGATTGAATGGACTTTACACATTGTGTGTGTCCCCCAAATTTGTATCTTCCGGGCATGTCCCGGCCTGCTCACCTCCCTGCACCTCTGTCTTCTCTGCCGATTGGTTGGAGAAGCTGCGGCAGGAGACAGCCCCCATTCGCCCTTTCCTCCCCTGGTCCCTCCTGCACTCCCCCCCCCCTTTTTGCCCACGGCTCAATCCTGGTTTGTCCCCCCGTCTGTCTGTCTCCTGCTCCACCCTATGTTCTGGCCCTTTCCCTCCGGATAAAAACCCCGTGTGCACGCTGGATTAAAGATTCTACCTGCACCCCACCTTTGTGTCTGGGATCCGTGCCGTGTCGCGGCCCCATTCCCCTCCCCCGTTCGGACCGCGGCAGGGTGCCCTGCGGCCAGGCCCTCTTCCCCCCCCCCCCCACCTTTGCAGCCAAGCTGCAGAGGAGGGCTGGTTTTCCCTCTCGCTGTTTAGTGAGAGTGGATGTGAGGCTCAGCATTTAAGCAGAGTCAAGTGGACGGGCTGATAAATCAGCTCGGCGCTCGGGAAAGGAATCCCAAGCGAAATTAGAGACAGACCCCAGAGAGAGAGAGAGAGAGAGAGGGGCCTGGAGGATGTCTCTGCCGTGAACTAAAATGCAGGACAACCAAAAACCCGAGGAGAAATCAACATTCCAGGACACAGATGCTTGATAAGCTAAACTACACTGCAGCAGCCTACGAACTGAGGTATGAGAGAGAGAAATCACATAGCAGCAGAAGAGCAAGGACTCAAAGCTATCTTCTTGAACTTCATGAGGAGGAGAGACTACAACAAACAACTAGAACTTGGTGAGGGGGGAGCGTTCAGGAGCCCAGAACACTCCCACAGCAAAAGACTATGTTATGTATCAGCCTTGAAAAGCTGCTCCTGGACTAAAGTTAAAGGAGGGGCTTGAAAGGACTGACTGATAGAAATGTAATATATATATATAGTTGCCTTTAGTTTGTAAAGTATTTATTTGTGTAAATAAATGTATATACTTCCCCCTTCCCCTACAGAAGCCTCTGGTCTGAAAGTTTCTCTCCGATGTTAGGATAAATTGTGGGAAGGGGTGGGGGAAGCCTGGAAATAGGATTTTTAGATTTCTAATGTGGCTCAAACTGTCACAAGCTATTTTGCCCAGTGCAAACTGGTAGCTCTCCAACATTGCACAGAATAAATACCTTTGCTGCTTAAAGACCAAATTTTGTCTCTGAGCAGTTATTTTATGCTGGTTTTGGCATCAATTTTGGTGAATCAGGTAGGAGCTTTCTCTGCCGGTGCTGGAATCCAGGGGGTCTGGGGACCCTCGCAGGGGGCCCCCCAGCTGGATCTTCGGTCGCGAGTCTCCCCTGCCCCTCAGCTTCTCACACAGGTGGACAAGGACTTCTGCTCAACATAAAAAGGTATTTGCTCTTTGGTTTAATTTGGTTGAATTTACGAAATTTTGTCTCTGAGCAGTTATTTTATGCTGGTTTTGGCATCAGGAGCAGTCACTCCCAGCCCCACCCATGCTGAGCCAATTTAGGGCAAGCTGCCAGCTCCACGTGGTCTCAGCGCTCTCCTGGGGTTCCCCTGCCTCTAGAATGTTGTCCTGTTTACTGTGATCCCCCGCAATCCCCTACTTTGCTGCGGGATGTGCCTACACCAGAGCTGTTTGCTTTGGCAAATAAAGAGGAAAAGAAGTAGCATTCCTTTAGGTATATCTAAGTAATAACACATATGCAAAAGAAGAGGTACTATGGCTGTGGAAGGAGTATTACAAAAGCAAGCATATCAAGATAACTGGTTTACAAACAGCAGGGGTCGCTTATTTGAATGAGTATTTCTATAACACTACCAC
Source organism: Corapipo altera (assembly GCF_003945725.1). Lineage (NCBI taxonomy): Eukaryota > Metazoa > Chordata > Aves > Passeriformes > Pipridae > Corapipo > Corapipo altera. Next base: position 165,374 of record NW_020885048.1, read on the forward strand.
ATAATGCCAAATTCAGGAAAAGTCAAGAGCTCCAGGGTTTAATTAATCTAGTTTAACCCTAGTGACACCCCCATTCCTCAGAAAGACAAATCACATAATTTGTCCTTCCCTCTATTTTAACAGAATTATTCTCTGTGCATTACAATATTTTTATAACAACTCAAAAAGCAGCAGTATACAATTTTATTTGCTAAATGTTAACATCCTTAAACACAATATGGTAAAAATAAATTCTTGCACTTCAGTAACGCCACAATCAGGGGAATTAAGTTTACAGATGTGTTCCTGATTTGAACTTATGGTGCTAGCTGCTTTTAAACTTATGCTACTGCAGAAAAAAAAGATAATCCTTTTTCACCCTACTGAATGTCTTTGTTCCACCCAGAGGCCATATCACTTTACTCCTGAAAGCCTGAGCTTTTGTCAGCTGTTCACAGGATAAACAGCTGTGGATGTTTGAAAAACCTATTACTACTGGCAGAAAATGAAAGCTGACAAATAGTTTCTGTGTTTATAATGGAAGAAAGCCTCCAAAACACAAACATTTCAATAAATTCTGAAAGATTTTTTTTTCCCCACACTTATTTGGTGACAGCGTTCAAAATTAGTCTGTGTAAACAGTATGATAAATGCAATTAACCTCCAAGTGCCAAAAATAGGCTATCCTCCTGCTAAGCACTAATGTGAAATACAAAAGCATTAGCAAGAGGAGTAGCAAAGTTGCCATTTGCACATAGGGTTAATGAAGATTTTCTTGTAGATCCTGTTCCTGCTTTAAGTGAAACACTAGGTAGGCCGATTTAAGTATAACAGGGTAGATTATATAAATTCTGAATGCTTTCAACAGCTCAAGAATAGCATAACCGTCATAGGTTTTTCTTGTTTGTAAAAAAGAAAAAAAACCTGCTTGGAATTTTTTCCCTTTACCACTGTGAAAGAAAGGTGTTGGGGGGGGGAAAAAGAGAAGAACACTGAACACACAAAAGGCAAAAGGATGGGCTAATGGCCTCACATTCCAAGCTAAGTGGCCTCAGAAGACTGTGGGTGGGAGGTGAGTTTTTCTCCTCAGGAGACGGCACTTCTTTGCTTCTTTTACCCAGGACTCGAGGTGTGTGCAGTGTGGAGAAGTGAGCTCCGGGCTCAGTTTTAGGGGTTTTTTTGGCCGGCCTGCCAGTTCTTCGGGCCCTGAGGGAGGTCCCAGTTTTGCCTCTGTGGTGGTTTGGGCTAGGCCTTCCTTGGTGACCAGTTTGTAACCAAGGAAGGGTCCAGATCTACCCAGTATTCCCTACGATTTTTACGTAAGCCAGATTATAAGAAGAAAGGAGGAGAGGCCTTCGTTCTCTTTCCTTCCTGCGGCTTGGAGGTGCAGGTTCCCTGCTGTTGAGTCTGCCGTGTTGGGGAGCGAGGCCTGGTAAGGTCTTGTAGACCTTGGGAGGCGGAGGTTGCTGGCGATCGTCCCGGAGCGACTCTCGGTTGTCCCAAGGAGAGTGGTGGGATATTTCTTTGCTAACTCTTTAGTTACTAGATCTCGGGCTACTGATTGGGATATATATATATATATTTTTTATTTTGGTTTTGTTCCCTTTCCCTTC